>NC_134362.1:200776681-200904181 GCF_048569485.1 Anomaloglossus baeobatrachus | reverse complement strand
ATACATACACACACACATACACACACACATACTGTTACGAATCGGCGCCGCCATAGCCGCAAGCAGCCTGCTGTGGTTCCTGTTGCGCTCAGGCGCCGGCTGCCATTTTTGGCCATGCCTCGGGGCGTTCAGCTGGCTGCTTCTTCCTCCACGTCTAAGTGTGGAGAGGCAGCTAGTGCGCATGCGCGCCCCGATTTACCCCAGACAGAGTCTAAGTCCAGTGTTTCGCCTAGTGAGCATGCTCAGCCTGATAGTGCCATTTCTGAGGCTAAGTCCTAGGATCAGGCTACTGAGCATGCTCCTACACTTAATGCGAAAAGCCTCTTTGCACAGGTACTTGGACATCGTGCCGTGTCTAAGTCCTGTGTTGTGCCTACTGAGCATGCTCAGACAGTCTGATTTCTAAGACTGTTGTTCAGGCTACTGAGCATGCTCAGACACTTAGTGCATCAGAGGCTAGGTCCGATAAGGACCTCACTGGGCATGTCCGGGAGGTGGCAGGCTCTGATAGGCCGACATACATCAGGTGTCCTGATGACGTGGCCACTCCGGACTGGCTCGCAGAGGCCCGCCCCTATGACACGACACCTCACCATTGGTCGTCAGATGATGACTGGTGAAGTGTTTGGGGCGTGGCTGCCATGAGGTCATCAATGACGTGGCGGTTCCGGATAGGCTGCTGCTGACGTCGCTGATGACATGGCACTCTGCTGTTGGACTCTGGAGGTGGCATTGTGGTTCCACCCTGGGTTTGGGGCGGACCCAGGTTATAAAAGGGGCTGGAGACAACATGGAGGTGCACAGTCTTCACATTTGCTCAGACAAAGCACACCTCCATGTTAGAGCCTTATTGCGGCATTAGCCTGTGTTTGGAAGCGGTAGGTAGGGTTAGGCGTCCGGTGCTTGTCACGCCAAGACACCCGTGGCTCAGCACGTTAGGGTCAGGCGCCGGCCTTCCACCTCCTGCCGTTCAGTCCTGCTTGTGCATCCCAGTGGAGTTAACTGGGCTGCAGCTGCTGCGCCTCCTGTCCAATTGTGCCCCCTACGCACACGGACAACGCACCTGCTGTGCCTCCTGTCCGATTATGCCCCTTACGCACATGGACAACTAACCTGCTGCACCTCCTGTCCGATTGTGCCCCCTACGCACACGGACAACGCACCTGCTGCGTCTCTGGCTTCCCAGTCAACGCTACTGGTGTGATTTCTTGGCCTGACGTGTCCTCTACACACGTGGCCATTCGCATATTGACCAGAAACGCTAATCGGAGGACCTATCGGCCTGTAGTGTCTGACTCACATGGCCAACAGGGCGCTATCGCAGCGGTCTTCTCGGTCAACGCTACCTGGTCACCATCCGGCCTGACGTGTTCCCTACACACGTGGTCGGGGTTGCGCCAATTCCAACGAAACGCTAACTGGGTTGTCGTCCAGTCTGACGTGTCCCTACACACGTGACCGTTTCCCTGGGTTATCTCAGAGCCATTCCGCTCTATAGTCTCCTCCTAACCCTCAGGTGCCAGCAGCTCCTTTGTCATCTGGAGCACGGTGGGCCCCAACTGGCGATTAGGATATATACTCCCTGGTCCTAATCTGCCGGTCCCCCCGTAACACATACATACACACACAGACACACATACATACACACATTTATACACACACGCATACACACACACACACACATACGTACACACACATGCATACATACATAACTTTATATATATATATATCTAATATATAAAGCTGAGTGTATGTGTGTGTGTATGTGTGTGTGTATGTGTGTGTGTGTGTGTGTATGTGTGTGTGTATGTGTGTGTGTATGTGTGTGTGTGTGTGTGTATGTGTGTGTGTATGTCCGCTAAAGGAATCCACACCGTCGCATTTACAATCACGAAATTTTGCACAGACGCTCCATGTGACTCAGGGAACATCATAGACTATGTTTTGACAGAAAAATTTAACCCCGCGCTTTACAGTTAGTCTCTAAAATCCTGCCGCCATTAAACTGAATGGAGGTGGGAGCTATAGGTTATTAATAGCAACTGTCAGTGGTTGCTATAGGAACAAAATAAACTGTTAGTATAAGAAGCTTATGTGTGAGATATGATGTCGGTGGAGAGATGGATAGAGACAGAAAGAGACAGACAGAGACACAGACAGAGACAGCCCTGGAAAGAGACAGCCCTGGAAAGAGACAGCCGGGGAAAGAGACAGCCGGGGAAAGAGACAGCCGGGGAAAGAGACAGCTGGGGAAAGAGACAGACGGGGAAAGAGGCAGACGGGAAAGAGACAGCCCTGGAAAGAGACAGCCGGGGAAAGAGACAGACAGGCAAAGAGACAGCCTTGGAAAGAGACAGCCCTGGAAAGAGACAGATGGGGAAAGAGACAGCTGGGGAGACAGACGGGGAAAGAGGCAGACGGGGAAAGAGACAGCCCTGGAAAGAGACAGCCGGGGAAAGAGAGAGCCCTGGAAAAAGAGAGCCCTGGAAAGAGAGAGCCCAGGAAAGAGAGAGCCCTGGAAAGAGACTGCCGGGCAAAGAGATTGCCGGGCAAAGAGACCGCCCTGGAAAGAGACAGCCCTGGAAAGAGACAGCCCTGGAAAGAGACAGCCGAGGAAAGAGACAGACGAGGAAAGAGACAGACGAGGAAAGAGACAGACGAGGAAAGAGACAGACGGGGAAAGAGACAGACGGGGAAAGAGACAGACGGGGAAAGAGACAGACGGGGAAAGAGACAGACGGGGAAAGAGACAGACAGGGAAAGAGACAGAGGGGGAAAGAGACAGACGGGGAAAGAGACAGACCTGGAAAGAGACAGCCCTGGAAAGAGACAGCCGGGGAAAGAGACAGCCGGGAAAAGAAGCAACCGGGGAAAGAGATAGCCGGGGAAAGAGAGAGCCCTGGAAAGAGAGAGCCCTGGAAAGAGAGAGCCCTGGAAAGAGACAGACGGGGAAAGAGACAGACCTGGAAAGAGACAGCCCTGGAAAGAGACAGCTGGGGAAAGAGACAGCCGGGGAAAGAGACAGCTGGGGAAAGAGACAGACGGGGAAAGAGGCAGACGGGGAAAGAGACAGCCCTGGAAAGAGACAGCCGGGGAAAGAGACAGACAGGCAAAGAGACAGCCCTGGAAAGAGACAGCCCTGGAAAGAGACAGACGGGGAAAGAGACAGACCTGGAAAGAGACAGATGGGCAAAGAGACAGCCCTGGAAAGAGACAGACGGGGAAAGAGACAGACATGGAAAGAGACAGACCTGGAAAGAGACAGCCCTGGAAAGAGACAGCCGGGGAAAGAGACAGCCGGGGAAAGAGACAGCCGGGAAAAGAGGCAGTCGGGGAAAGAGATAGCCGGGGAAAGAGAGAGCCCTGGAAAGAGAGAGCCCTGGAAACAGAGCCCTGGAAAGAAAGAGAGCCCTGGAAAGAGACAGACGGAAAAGAGACAGACGGGGAAAGAGACAGACACACACACATAGAGACAGACACAGAGAGAGACAGACACAGAGATGGAGACAGACTGATACAAATACAGACAGAGATAGAAATAGTCAGACAGACAAGGAAAGAGACAGACAGACAAGGAAAGAGACAGACAGAGAGACAGACAGGCAGCGACACACAGAGACTGGGAGAGAGACAGAAAGACAGTTACTATCCCGGGCAACGCCGGGTACTACAGCTAGTATATATATATATATATATATATCTATCTAGAATATATATATATATATATATCTAGTATATAAAGCTCAGTGTATGTTGTATGTATGTGTGTGTATATGTGTATGTCCACTAAAGGAATTTTCCCCGTCGCATTTACAATCATGACATTTTGCACAGACACTCCATGTGACTCAGGGAATTTCATAGACTATGTTTTGAAATGAAAATTTAACCCCGCGCTTTACAGTTAGTCTCCAAAATTTTGCCGCCATTAAACTGAATTGAGGTGGGAGTTACAGGCTATTAATAGCAACTGTCAGTGGTTACTATAGGAACAAAATAAACTGTTAGCATAAGAAGCTTATGTGTGAGGTTATATGATGTCAGTGGAGAGACGGAGAGAGAGAGAGAGAGAGAGAGACAGACAGAGACAGACGGGGAAAGAGACATAAACAGACGGGCAAAGAGACAGACCTGGAAAGAGACAGACCTGGAAAGAGACAGCCCTGGAAAGAGACAGACTGGGAAAGAGACAGACTGGGAAAGAGACAGCCAGGCAAAGAGACAGCCGAGCAAAGAGACAGCCGGGCAAAGAGACAGCCGGGCAAAGATACAGACGGGCAAAGAGACAGACCTGGAAAGACTCTGGGCAAAGAGACAGACTTGGAAAGAGACAGACGGGCAAAGAGACAGACGGGGAAAGAGACAGACGGGGAAAGAGACAGACGGGGAAAGAGACAGACGGGGAAAGAGACAGACCTGGAAAGAGACAGCCCTGGAAAGAGACAGACGGGAAAACTGAGACGGGGAAAGAGACAGACGGGTAAAGAATAAGTTGGGGAAAGAGACAGATGGGGAAAGAAACAGACGGGGAAAGAGACAGAGAGGGAAAGAGACAGCCCTGGAAAGAGACAGCCCTGGAAAGAGACAGCCCTTGAAAGAGACAGATGGGCAGAGACAGACGGGCAAAGAGACAGACCTGGAAAGAGACAGACCTGGAAAGAGACAGACAGGGAAAGAGAGAGACAGACAGACACACACATAGAGACAGACACTGAGATAGAGAGAGACAGACACAGAGATGGAGACAGACTGATACAACTACAGACAGAGACATAGGCACAGACAGACAGCAACACACAGACAGAGACTGGGAGAGAGACAGACAGAAAGACAGTCTGATCACTCGCTTTTTTCAGGAATAATGTAATCTCCATTGATGACCATGCTCCTGTTTTCTGTAAGGGGCGCACCATGCCACTAGAACAGTGTTTTACAAAAGATCCAAAGTTTATAAACATAAAACATTTTTTTTTGCCCAAAATGTGATGCTCATAATTAGAGAACAGCAATGACTGTAGCACAGAGAGAGTTGATCACTAAATGTTCTGCAGGTAACAACAGTCACAATCAAAAACCTATAAAGAACTACAGTCATGGCCAAACATTTTGAGAATGACACCAAAATGATATTTTCACATGATCTGTTCCCTCTGGTTTTTAATTGTGTTTGTCTGATGTTTACATCACATACAGAAATATAATTGCAATCATATCATGAGACCAGAAGCTTCTATTGACAGTTAGAATGAGTTACTGCAGCAAGTCAGTATTTGCAGTGTTACCCCTTCTTCTTCAGGACCGCTGCAATTCTCCCTGGCAGCTCTCAATCATCTTCTGGAGCAAATCCTGGCTGATCGCTGTCCATTCTTGCATAAGCAATGCTTGCATTTTGCCAGAATTTGTTGGTTTTTGTTTGTCCACCCGTCTCTTGATGATTGCCCACAAGTTCTCAATGGGATTAAGGTCTGGGGAGTTTCCAGGCCATGGACCCAAAATCTCTATGTTTTGTTCCATGAGCCATTTAGTGATCCCCTTTGCTTTATGGCAAGGTGCTCCATCATGCTGGAAAAGGCATTGTTGGGGCCAAACTGCTCTTGGACAGTTGGGAGAAGTTGCTCTTGGAGGACATTCTGGTGCCATTCTTTATTCATGGCTGTGTTTTTAGGCCAGACTGTGAGTGGTGCGATTCCCTTGGCTGAAAAGCAGCCCCACACATGAATGGTTTCCGGATGCTTAACAGTTGGCATGAGACAAGACTGGTGCTAGCGCTCACCTCTTCTTCTCCTAATAAGCTGTTTTCCAGATGTCCCAAACAATCGAAAAGGGGATTCATCTGAGAAAATGACTTTCCCCCAGTCCTCAGCAGTCCACTCCCTGTACCTTTTGCAGAATATCAGTCGGTCCCTGGTGTTTTTTCTGGAGAGAAGTGGCTTCTTTGCTGCCCTCCTTGAAACCAGGCCTTGCTCAAGCAGTCTCTGCCTCACAGTGCGAGCAGAAGCCCTCACACCATCCTGCTGCCATTGCTGCGCTAGCTCGGCACTGCTGGTAGTCCCATCCCACAGCTGAAACAGTTTTAAGATACGGTCCTGGCGTTTGCTGGTCCTTCTTGGGCGCCCTGGAGCCTTTTTGGCAACAATGGAAGCTCTCTCCTTGAAGTTCTTGATGATGCGATAGATTGGTGACTGAGGTGCAATCTTTGTAGCTGCGATACTCTTCCCTGTTAGGCCATTTTTGTGCAGAGCAATGATGGCTGCACGTGTTTCTTTAGAGATAACCATGGTTAACTGAAGAGAAACAATGATACCAAGCACCAGCCTCCTTTTAAAGTGTCCAATGGTGTCATTCTTACTTAATCATGACTGATTGATTGCCAGCCCTGTCCTCATCAACACCCACACCTGTGTTAATGGAACAATCACTAAAACAATGTTAGCTGCTCCTTTTAAGGCAGGAATGCAATGATGTTGAAATGTGTTTTGGGGGTTAAAGTTCATTTTCTTAGCCAATATTGACTTTGCAAGTAATTGCTGTTACTGATCACTCTTTATGACATTCTGGAGTATATGCAAATTGCCATTAGAAAAACTTAGGCAGTAGACTTTGTAAAAATTAATATTTGTAGCATTCTCAAAACCTTTGGCCATGACTGTACAACATGCTATTTTGAAAAATCTTTATTGAAAAGTATAAAAAAATACACAAGATTAAAAAATATGCACAGCAAGAAGATGACTTGAGGAGGAGCAACTTCATGTAAGGTATAATTACAAGGAATCTCTCAGTGGCTAACAATAGTAAACAAAAATTATTCTCACATAGGGCATAAACAGAATATATAATATCTGTCAAAAATTGACATATCAAATAGATCCGTAAAGTATCATCTGATAAGCCCTAATGCACAAATATTACATGCCACATATGAGCTTACAAGATATTAATAAAGTTGATCCATGTGAATGAACACTCTGCAAAGCAGGTGGATGGACATTCAATGATGTAATAGGGGGTGTCAGGCATCAAAGATAAATACTAGTAGGTAATGCCATAACTAACATTCAAGAAAGGTATGGACAAGAATTATTATAAATGAGAGTCTCAACCCACCGCATTACAGACATATAATAAGTCACATGCAGATATACAGAATATCCAAAATAGTCGCATGCTGCATCTTACCACAGAACACCCTGACGCGTTTCGCCAAAGCTTTATAACAGTCACAATCAGTAGAATGTGCACCGGCTGTCGCTGTGAATGACTTCAGCACATCTGTGGCCACAGGACATCATTAGGCTCTCACACTGCTCTGGGAGGATTTTGGCCCACTCTTCTTCCAATCTCTTCCACAGGATATCACTAGTCTCTCACACTGCTCTGGGAGGATTTTGGCCCACTCTTCTTCCAATCTCTTCCACAGGATATCACTAGTATCTCAAACTGCTCTGGTGGGATTTTGGCCCACTCTTCTTCCAGTCTCTTCCACAGGATATCACTAGTCTCTCACACTGCTCTGGGAGGATTTTGGCCCACTCTTCTTCCAATCTCTTCCACAGGATATCACTAGTCTCTCACACTGCTCTGGGGGGATTTTGGCCCACTCTTCTTCCAGACTCTTCCACAGGTCATCAGTAGCCTCTCACACTGCTCTGGAGGGATTTTGGTCCACTCTTCTTCCAGTCTCTTCCACAGGACATCACTACGCTCTCACACTGCTCTGGGGGGATTTTGGCCCACTCTTCTTCCACAGGATATCACTAGTCTCTCACACTGCTCTGGGAGGATTTTGGCCCACTCTTCTTCCAGTCTCTTCCACAGGACATCACTAGTATCTCACACTGCTCTAGAGGGATTTTGGCCCACCCTTCTTCCAGTCTCTTCCACAGGATATCACTAGTATCTCACACTGCTCTGAAGGGATTTTGGCCCACTCTTCCTCCAGTCTCTTCCACAGGATATCACTAGTCTCTCACACTGCTCTGGGGGGATTTTGGCCCACTCTTCTTCCAGACTCTTCCACAGGACATCACTAGTCTCTCACACTGCTCTGGAGGGATTTTGGTCCACTCTTCTTCCAGTCTCTTCCACAGGACATCACTACGCTCTCACACTGCTCTGGGGGGATTTTGGCCCACTCTTCTTCCACAGGATATCACTAGTATCTCACACTGCTCTGAAAGGATTTTGGCCCACTCTTCCTCCAGCCTCTTCCACAGGACATCACTAGGCTCTCACACTGCTCTGGAGAGATTTTGGTCCACTCTTTTTCCAGTCTCTTCCACAGGACATCACTAGGCTCTCACACCGCTCTGGAGGGATTTTGGTCCACTCTTCTTCCAGTCTATTCCACAGGACATCACTAGTCTCTCACACTGCTCTGGTAGGATTTTGGCCCACTCTTCTTCCAGTCTCTTCCACAGGACATCACTAGTCTCTCACACTGCTCTGGAGGGATTTTGGTCCACTCTTCTTCCAGTCTATTCCACAGGACATCACTAGTCTCTCACACTGCTCTGGTAGGATTTTGGCCCACTCTTCTTCCAGTCTCTTCCACAGGTCATCACTAGTCTCTCACACTGCTCTGAAGGGATTTTGGCCCACTCTTCCTCCAGTCTCTTCCACAGGACATCACTAGGCTCTCACACTGCTCTGGAGAGATTTTGGTCCACTCTTTTTTCCAGTCTCTTCCACAGGACATCACTAGGCTCTCACACTGCTCTGGAGGGATTTTGGTCCACTCTTCTTCCAGTCTATTCCACAGGACATCACTAGTCTCTCACACTGCTCTGGTAGGATTTTGGCCCACTCTTCTTCCAGTCACTTCCACAGGACATCACTAGTCTCTCACACTGCTCTAGAGGGATTTTGGTCCACTCTTCCTCCAGTCTCTTCCACAGGACATCTCTGGTCTCTCACACTGCTCTGGGGGGATTTTGGCCCACTCTTCTTCCAGTCTCTTCCACAGGATATCACTAGTATCTCACACTGCTCTGGGGGGATTTTGGCCCACACTTCCTCCAGTCTCTTCCACAGGACATCACTAGGCTCTCACACTGCTCTGGAGAGATTTTGGTCCACTCTTTTTCCAGTCTCTTCCACAGGACATCACTAGGCTCTCACACTGCTCTGGAGGGATTTTGGTCCACTCTTCTTCCAGTCTATTCCACAGGACATCACTAGTCTCTCACACTGCTCTAGAGGGATTTTGGTCCACTCTTCCTCCAGTCTCTTCCACAGGACATCTGTGGTCTCTCACACTGCTCTGGGGGGATTTTGGCCCACTCTTCTTCCAGTCTCTTCCACAGGATATCACTAGTATCTCACACTGCTCTGAAGGGATTTTGGCCCACTCTTCCTCCAGTCTCTTCCACAGGACATCACTAGGCTCTCACACTGCTCTGGAGCGATTTTGGTCCACTCTTCTTCCAGTCTCTTCCACAGGACATCACTAGGCTCTCACACTGCTCTGGAGGGATTTTGGTCCACTCTTCTTCCAGTCTATTCCACAGGACATCACTAGTCTCTCACACTGCTCTGGTGGGATTTTGGCCCACTCTTCTTCCAGTCTCTTCCACAGGACACACTAGTCTCTCACACTGCTCTAGAGGGATTTTGGTCCACTCTTCCTCCAGTCTCTTCCACAGGACATCACTGGTCTCTCACACTGCTCTGGGGGGAATTTGGCCCACTCTTCTTCCAGACTCTTCCACAGGATATCACTAGTATCTCACACTGCTCTGGGGGGATTTTGGCCCACTCTTCTTCCAGTCTCTTCCACAGGACATCACTAGGCTCTCACACTGCTCTGGGGGGATTTTGGCCCACTCTTCTTCCAGTCTCTTCCACAGGATATCACTAGCATCTCACACTGCTCTAAAGGGATTTTGGCCCACTCTTCTTCCAGTCTCTTCCACAGGACATCACTAGTCCCTCACACTGCTCTGGGGGTGATTTTGGTCCACTCTTCTTCCAGTCTCTTCCACAGGACATCACTGGTCTCTCACACTGTTCTGGAGGGATTTTGTCCGACTCTTCCTCCAGTCTCTTCCACAGGACATCACTAGTCTCTCACACTGCTCTAGAGGGATTTTGGTCCACTCTTCTTCCAGTCTCTTCCACAGGACATCACTAGTCTCTCACACTGCTCTGGTGGGATTTTGGCCCACTCTTCTTCCAGTCTCTTCCACAGGACATCACTGGTCTCTCACACTGCTCTGGAGGGATTTTGGCCCACTCTTCTTCCAGTCTCTTCCACAGGACATCACTAGTCTCTCAAACTGCTCTGGGGGCATTTTGGCCCACTCTTCTTCCAGTCTCTTCCACAGGACATCACTAGTCTCTCACACTGCTCTGGGGGAATTTTGGCCCACTCTTCTTCCAGTCTCTTCCACAGAACATCACTAGTCTCTCACACTGCTCTAGAGGGATTTTGGTCCACTCTTCCTCCAGTCTCTTCCACAGGACATCACTAGTCTCTCACACTGCTCTGGTGGGATTTTGGCCCACTCTTCTTTTAGTCTCTTCCACAGGACATCACTAGTCTCTCACACTGCTCTGGTGGGATTTTGGCCCACTCTTCTTCCAGTCACTTCCACAGGACATCACTAGTCTCTCACACTGCTCTAGAGGGATTTTGGTCCACTCTTCCTCCAGTCTCTTCCACAGGACATCACTGGTCTCTCACACTGCTCTGGGGGGATTTTGGCCCACTCTTCTTCCAGTCTCTTCCACAGGACATCACTAGTCTCTCACACTGCTCTGGAGGGATTTTGGCCCACTCTTCTTCCAGTCTCTTCCACAGGACATCACTAGTCTCTAACACTGCTCTGGGGGGATTTTGGTCCAATCTTCTTCCAGTCTCTCCCACAGGACATCACTAGCCTCTCACACTGCCCTGGAGGGATTTTAGCCCACTCTTCCTCCAATCTCTTCCACAGGACATCACTAGTCTCTCACACTGCTCTGGGGGGATTTTGGTCCAATCTTCTTCCAGTCTCTTGCACAGGACATCATTGGTCTCTCACACTGCTCTGGAGGGATTTTGGCACACTCTTCTTCCAGTCTCTCCCACAGGACATCACTAGCCTCTCACACTGCCCTGGGGGGATTTTAGCCCACTCTTCCTCCAATCTCTTCCACAGGACATCACTAGTCTCTCACACTGCTCTGGGGGGATTTTGGTCCAATCTTCTTCCAGTCTCTTGCACAGGACATCATTGGTCTCTCACACTGCTCTGGAGGGATTTTGGCACACTCTTCTTCCAGTCTCTCCCACAGGACATCACTAGTCTGTCACACTGCTCTGAAGGGATTGTGGCCCACTCTTCTTCCAGTCTCTTCCACAGGACATCACTGGTCTCTCACACTGCTCTGGGGGGATTTTGGCCCACTCTTCTTCCAGTCTCTTCCACAGGATATCACTAGTATCTCACACTGCTCTGAAGGGATTTTGGCCCACTCTTCTTCCAGTCTCTTCCACGGGACATCACTAGTCCCTCACACTGCTCTGGGGGTGATTTTGGTCCACTCTTCTTGCAGTCTCTTCCACAGGACATCAGTGGTCTCTCACACTGTTCTGGAGGGATTTTGTCTGACTCTTCCTCCAGTCTCTTCCACAGGACATCACTAGTCTCTCACACGGCTCTGGGGGGATTTTGGCCGACTCTTCTTCCAGTCCCTTCCACAGGACATCACTAGTCTTTCACACTGCTCTGGGGGGATTTTGGCCCACTCTTCTTCCACAGGATATCACTAGCATCTCACACTGCTCTGAGAGGATTTTGGCCCACTCTTCCTCCAGCCTCTTCCACAGGACATCACTGGGCTCTCACACTGCTCTGGAGAGATTTTGGTCCACTCTTTTTCCAGTCTTTTCCACAGGACATCACTCTGCTCTCACACTGCTCTGGAGGGATTTTGGTCCACTCTTCTTCCAGTCTATTCCACAGGACATCACTAGTCTCTCACACTGCTCTGGTAGGATTTTGGCCCACTCTTCTTCCAGTCACTTCCACAGGACATCACTAGTCTCTCACATTGCTCTAGAGGGATTTTGGTCCACTCTTCCTCCAGTCTCTTCCACAGGACATCACTGGTCTCTCACACTGCTCTGGGGGGATTTTGGCCCACTCTTCTTGCAGTCTCTTCCACAGGATATCACTAGTATCTCACACTGCTCTGAAGGGATTTTGGCCCACTCTTCCTCCAGTCTCTTCCACAGGACATCACTAGGCTCTCACACTGCTCTGGAGAGATTTTGGTCCACTCTTTTTCCAGTCTCTTCCACAGGACATCACTAGGCTCTCACACTGCTCTGGAGGGATTTTGGTCCACTCTTCTTCCAGTCTATTCCACAGGACATCACTAGTCTCTCACACTGCTCTGGTGGGATTTTGGCCCACTCTTCTTCCAGTCTCTTCCACAGGACATCACTAGTCTCTCACACTGCTCTAGAGGGATTTTGGTCCACTCTTCCTCCAGTCTCTTCCACAGGACATCACTGGTCTCTCACACTGCTCTGGGGGGATTTTGGCCCACTCTTCTCCCAGACTCTTCCACAGGATATCACTAGTATCTCACACTGCTCTGGGGGGATTTTGGCCCACTCTTCTTCCAGTCTCTTCCACAGGACATCACTAGGCTCTCACACTGCTCTGGGGGGATTTTGGCCCACTCTTCTTCCAGTCTCTTCCACAGGATATCATTAGCATCTCACACTGCTCTGAAGGGATTTTGGCCCACTCTTCTTCCAGTCTCTTCCACAGGACATCACTAGTCTCTCACACTGCTCTAGAGGGATTTTGGTCCACTCTTCCTCCAGTCTCTTCCACAGGACATCACTAGTCTCTCACACTGCTCTGGTGGGATTTTGGCCCACTCTTCTTTTAGTCTCTTCCACAGGACATCACTAGTCTCTCACACTGCTCTGGTGGGATTTTGGCCCACTCTTCTTCCAGTCACTTCCACAGGACATCAGTAGTCTCTCAAACTGCTCTAGAGGGATTTTGGTCCACTCTTCCTCCAGTCTCTTCCATAGGACATCACTGGTCTCTCACACTGCTCTGGGGGGATTTTGGCCCACTCTTCTTCCAGTCTCTTCCACAGGATATCACTAGTATCTCACACTGCTCTGAAGGGATTTTGGCCCACTCTTCCTCCAGTCTTTTCCACAGGACATCACTAGGCTCTCACACTGCTCTGGAGCGATTTTGTTCCACTCTTCTTCCAGTCTCTTCCACAGGACATCACTAGGCTCTCACACTGCTCTGGAGGGATTTTGGTCCACTCTTCTTCCAGTCTATTCCACAGGACATCACTAGTCTCTCACACTGCTCTGGTGGGATTTTGGCCCACTCTTCTTCCAGTCTCTTCCACAGGACATCACTAGTCTCTCACACTGCTCTAGAGGGATTTTGGTCCACTCTTCCTCCAGTCTCTTCCACAGGACATCACTGGTCTCTCACACTGCTCTGGGGGGATTTTGGCCCACTCTTCTTCCAGACTCTTCCACAGGATATCACTAGTATCTCACACTGCTCTGGGGGGATTTTGGCCCACTCTTCTTCCAGTCTCTTCCACAGGACATCACTAGGCTCTCACACTGCTCTGGGGGGATTTTGGCCCACTCTTCTTCCAGTCTTTTCCACAGGATATCACTAGCATCTCACACTGCTCTAAAGGGATTTTGGCCCACTCTTCTTCCAGTCTCTTCCACAGGACATCACTAGTCCCTCACACTGCTCTGGGGGTGATTTTGGTCCACTCTTCTTCCAGTCTCTTCCACAGGACATCACTGGTCTCTCACACTGTTCTGGAGGGATTTTGTCCGACTCTTCCTCCAGTCTCTTCCACAGGACATCACTAGTCTCTCACACTGCTCTGGAGGGATTTTGGCCCACTCTTCTTCCAGTCTCTTCCACAGGACATCACTGGTCTCTCACACTGCTCTGGAGGGATTTTGGCCCACTCTTCCTCTAATCTCTTCCACAGGACATCACTAGTCTCTCACACTGCTTGGGGGGGATTTTGGTCCAATCTTCTTCCAGTCTCTTGCACAGGACATCATTGGTCTCTCACACTGCTCTGGAGGGATTTTGGCACACTCTTCTTCCAGTCTCTCCCACAGGACATCACTAGTCTGTCACACTGCTCTGAAGGGATTGTGGCCCACTCTTCTTCCAGTCTCTTCCACAGGACATCACTGGTCTCTCACACTGCTCTGGGGGGATTTTGGCCCACTCTTCTTCCAGTCTCTTCCACAGGATATCACTAGTATCTCACACTGCTCTGAAGGGATTTTGGCCCACTATTCTTCCAGTCTCTTCCACGGGACATCACTAGTCCCTCACACTGCTCTGGGGGTGATTTTGGTCCACTCTTCTTGCAGTCTCTTCCACAGGACATCACTGGTCTCTCACACTATTCTGGAGGGATTTTGTCCGACTCTTCCTCCAGTCTCTTCCACAGGACATCACTAGTCTCTCACACGGCTCTGGGGGGATTTTGGCCCACTCTTCTTCCAGTCCCTTCCACAGGACATCACTAGTCTCTCACACTGCTCTGGTGGGATTTAGGTCCACTCTTCCTCCATTCTCTTCCACAGGACATCACTAGTATCTCACACTGCTCTGAAGGGATTTTGGCCCACTCTTCTTCCAGTCTCTTCCACAGGACATCACTAGTCTCTCACACTGCTCTGGAGGGATTTTGGCCCACTCTTCTTCCAGTCTCTTCCACAGGACATCACTAGTCTCTCAAACTGCTCTGGGAGGATTTTGGCCCACTCTTCTTCCAGTCTTTTCCACAAGACATCACTAGTCTCTCACACTGCTCTGGGGGAATTTTGGCCCACTCTTCTTCCAGTCTCTTCCACAGGAAATCACTAGTCTCTCACACTGCTCTAGAGGGATTTTGGTCCACTCTTTCTCCAGTCTCTTCCACAGGACATCACTAGTCTCTCACACTGCTCTGGTGGGATTTTGGCCCACTCTTCTTCCAGTCTCTTCCACAGGACATCACTAGTCTCTCACACTGCTCTGGAGGGATTTTGGCCCACTCTTCTTCCAGTCTCTTCCACAGGACATCACTAGTCTCTCACACTGCTCTGGGGAGATTTTGGCCCACTCTTCTTCCAGTCTTTTCCACAAGACATCACTAGGCTCTCACACTGCTCTGAGGGAATTTTGGTCTACTCTTCTTCCAGGCTCTTCCACAGGATATCACTTGCCTCTCACACTGCTCTGGAGGGATTTTGGTCCAATCTTCTTCCAGTCTCTTCCACAGGACATCACTAGTCTCTCACAGTGCTCTGGAGGGATTTTGGCCCACTCTTCTTCTAGTCTCTTCCGCAGCACATCACTAGGCTCTCACACTGCTCTGGAGGGATTTTGGTCCACTCTTCCTCCAGTCTCTTCCACTGGACATCACTAGTCCCTCACACTGCTCTGGTGGGATTTTGGTCCAATCTTCTTCCAGTCTCTTGCACAGGACATCACTAGTCTCTCACACTGCTCTAGAGGAATTTTGGTCCACTCTTCCTCCAGTCTCTTCCACAGGACATCACTAGGCTCTCACACTGCTCTGAGGGAATTTTGGTCTACTCTTCTTCCAGCCTCTTCCACAGGATATCACTAGCCCCTCACACTGTTCTGGGGGGATTTTGGTCCAATCTTCTTCCAGTCTCTTCCACAGGACATCACTAGTCTCTCACACTGCTCTGGAGGGATTTTGGCCCACTCCTCTTCCAGTCTCTTCCGCAGCACATCACTAGGCTCTCACACTGCTCTGGAGGGATTTTGGCCCACTCTTCCTCCAATCTCTTCCACAGGACATCACTAGGCTCTCACACTGCTCTGGGGGGATTTTGGCCCACTCTTCTTCCAGTCTCTTGCACAGGACATCACTAGTCTCTCACACTGCTCTGGAGGGATTTTGGCCCACTCTTCTTCCAGTCTCTCCCACAGGACATCACTAGTCTCTCACACTGCTCTGGGGTGGTTTTGGTCCTCTCTTCTTCCAGTCTCTTCCACAAGACATCACTAGTCTCTCACACTGCTCTGGGGGTATTTTGGCCCACTCTTCTTGCAGTCTCTTCCACAGGACATCACTAGGCTCTCACACTGCTCTGGGGGAATTTTGGCCCACTCTTCTTCCAGTCTCTTCCACAGGACATCACTAGGCTCTCACATGGCTCTGGGGGGATTTTGGTCCACTCTTCTTCCAGTCTCTTCCACAGGACATCAATAGTCTCTCACACTGCTCTGGGGGGATTTTTGTAAACTCTTCTTCTAGTCTGCAACTGACCGGATCAGAGAAATCTTGGTTCACCCTTAAGGAAGGGAGGAGAAAGCTGCCTCATTGAGAGATCCATCCCTTAATAGCTTAGCACATAGAACTAGCTGGTAAGAGAAGTCAGCGGTGCCATGCCCTATGATCCAGGTAGTAGTGGGTTAAGTAGACTACTTGATATGTGACTGAGCAGAGGAGAGCATGTGAGTAAGTATGCAGTAAAGATATGTCCCAGATTACTTAAGTGTCTGATTCCTGCCACCTGGGGTCTCTTGTAGACGGAACACACAGCAGGTTGGAGCCCATTATTGTGATACTGCATCACCTCATGCTTAATTACTGGAGGGGATGTCAGCATACCTCTGCAACTGACCTGCTCTGAGAACGCAGTATGGACATGCCCAAAATGACTTAAAGATCAGATTACTATCTTCCGGGGTCACTTGCAGAGGGAACACACAGCAGGTTGGAGCCCATTATTGTGATACTGCATCACCTCGTGCTTCATTACCGGAGGGGATGTCAGCATACCTCTGCAACTGACCTGCTCAGAGAACACACTATGGACATGCCCAAAATGACTTAAGGATCAGATTACTATCTTCCGGGGGTCACTTGCAGAGGGCACCAACAGCAGGTTGGAGCACAGTATTCTGATACAATGTGTAACCCCAGGATGCATTACTGGAGGAGACGTTACCTCTGCAACTGGCCTCATCAGAGAAACCTGGGGTCACCAGTAAGGAATGAATGGAAGAGAAAGCTGCCTAATTGAGAGAACCCCCCTGTGACAGCTCAGCACGTAGAACTAGCTGGTGAGAGGAGTCAGCGGGTGCCATGCTCTATTATCCAGGTAGTAGTGGGTTAAGTAGACTAGTTAATATATGACTGAGCAGAGGAGAGCATGTGAGTATATACTACCATTCGGGGTCACTTGCAGAGGGCACCAACAGCAGATATGAGTACAGTATTCTGATACAGTGTATCACCCCAGACTGCATTACTGGAGGAGACCTCTGCAACTGACCCGATCAGAGAAATCTTGAGTCACCCAGAAGGAATGGAGGAGAAAACACCCTGATGAGATGACCACTCGTATGGCAAATTAAAGCTGGGGAAAAGATAGAAGACTGCTGTACATGACCACCTAAAGTGTATGTGCACAGTAGAGCAAAGATTAAAGCCTTGGACCGTGAAGAGGTCTTCTGACCACAGTGACTGGTGAATGTGTAGCCAGAAACTGTCTATAAGTCATTTCTCTTCTCCTTTTTCGTCTTCCGTTGCTGAGAAGTTGTTGTTTATTTTCTGCAAAAAAAAATAAAAAAAAATCAATGAAATGTTTATATTATTGAAGAACCTGTCTAGTTTCTATCAACAGCATCAAACCCCACCGAGTCATATGACGTCACCGAGCTCATCATTTATTTATACAGATGACTTCTTTCCAGCGTTCGGTATCCGGATGTTGCGGCACTTGTCCTTAGGAGCTTATTATATTGGTATCCGATGTGCAGGAGACTCATAGAGGTTCATCCAAGGCCCCAAAGTCCAGATTTTCATGACTTCTGTTCTTATCCACTTCACCAATGTAAAGATACAGAGTTAAGCATTTGGTACCGACGCGCTTTGGTCTCGAGGTCTTCATGAGGTGGTGCAAATAGACGGAGCAAGAGCAACTACCAGGGAAGGAGCTGAATATTTCTTGGCTCCATAAAATTTTTAATTAGCTGGCCTGTTGTGATGTTAACTCTGAAGCACACTTGTTATGTCATGCCAGGCCGGCTAATCAATAGAGGAGCTGCCCATGCCTGGAGGTAGTAGACGGCTCTCAGGGCTCCCGCCCCGCGACCACAGATTACTGATTTGGACAATGAAATTGTGCAAATTGATTTACAGAAACTCCACTTACCTGTCATTATAATCCTGTCTGTGATGATAACGAAACTGCTTAAAACTCTTAAAGAAACAACAGAAACTATGAAGCTGAAGTAGGCTTTAAAGCAATGGCGCCCGAAGTCGGAGCGTATGCAGATAGACCTATCAGCTCAATGACAACCTGATATCTCATCTGCGCATGCACCATCTCCGGGTGCCATTTTATTAAGTCCGCTGCTTGGAGATGAATAGGTTGGAGGCGGCGCATGCGCAGATGACATCTTCAGCCCAGAGCTTCATCTGACTCCGGGCGCCATTATTTGAAGCCCGTACCGCCTACATCTCCAGGATGAGTCCTGCCTCACTGCCCGTAGCACACAGTCCACAGTCTGGAGCATTGTCCCTTTCATCATTCTCCACCACCTCGCAGGTCACAGCACAGCGCCCCGCAGGCCTCAGCATTACCCTACCTCCTGCTACCCCTCTCTACCACCTTCCGGTAAAGTGCATTCAGATTATAAGATGCACCCCTCATTTTCCTCCCAACTTTTTGGGAGGAAAAGTCGTCTTATAATCCGAAAAATACGGTAATACATCGTTGAACTCAGGGCCTCTTGACTACATCATGCTGCTCTTAGATGAGGTAACAAAAACCTGCTGACAGATTCACTTTAACACAAATCCTGATTTAAGCAACGAGTCATCTTCTGATGACAGTTTCCAACAAGACCAGAGACCAAACCGCAACCTCCTTATAGTGGAAAAAACTCTCTGCCATCTTCATGGACACATCATGGGGGACGTTTACCAACTTCCGCATTGGTGGCCCACAGCTTTGAGCTCTGTCTGTCTATGATCTTGCCACTTCCATATTGGTGAACCTGATTTGGATTCTATTCTTGGTTTTGTTGGCTTTGACCTTTGTCTTAGCGTAATCCTATTCTGATATTCCTTGTGCCACCATCATCTTCCACCATGTGGTCACTACTTTTCTCCTGGAAAGGGTCTACACTCGATTATTGCTTGTACCCAATGCTTTGGTTTGGTCTTCATTCATCTAGTATAAGGGTCCCCTCGCCCATTTCACATCGTTTCTCCTTGGTTTAGGCTTCCATTCTCCGATATTCTTAACCTCAGCTTCTTCCGGGCAGGAAAGGGCCCGACGGACTTTGACAACTACAAGAAATGAAACTCAGTAATGTAATACGTCGTTCACTAAGACTTTATGGTAATGTGGTCTCTTGCAATTTTTGTTGCGAAGACAATTCCCGTCATGACTGAGCAAATTCATCATTACCTTTACAAACAAATGGAAGCTCATGCCGTCGAGCAGAATCGATATGAGGGAAAATCACACACTCCGAATGAGAAGGGACAGTGATTTGGGCTGCAGAAAATTCTGCAAACATTACGACAGGCGATGCCGAGCTTATGAAACAATAACAATGTGGGGAAACGGAAACACTAATGATACACGCGGCGAGATTACAAATAATATTTCCTTATCTTTTATAATCCATTGTCAAACACTATGAATTATTCAGTAATCCCATAAAAACCGAGGCGGTTTTGCAAAGTGTTCACTTTGTTATAAGACTGTACGGCAGGAAGGAGAATTGTTATGGCAGGTGGCCCTCGGGAAGCCATATCTCCACGAGCAAGTAGGCTTTGTATATCCAGCATTTGAGGCCTCTGTTGGGGGCATACGCTCTTCACTTACACCTCCATATTCCTACACTGTTGAGAAAAAGGTATAACCATGATTCAAAGTAGGCCAAAAGGACGCTACTTTGGCCTCCATCGGAGCCCTTTGGATCCATGGATGAAAGGGGATGACCAAAAAGGACATTTCAATGGACTCATCTCAAAGAATTGATAGTTGACGTCAAACTGTTGGGTTCCTCACCAATTCAAGGACAGTCTGGTATTATAAGGACCATTGATGGTGGATGGTTTTGCTTAGAGGATGCCATAAACCACTGGTGGACACAGACAAAACAGGCCCATGTGTAAGTGTGTCACCCCAGGAGCGGTGATCCTGTTCGGGGACGCCATAGTGCTGGGATCTTCTGGTCATAGGTAGGTTGACTTCTATGGGAAATGATTCGTGATGCCACTCTCGGTATTGCAGTCAGGGTGACCGCCTCTGCAGGTTAGGGAACGCCTGGGGCTGATGTTGGGTGCAGTTAGATATGGTGGCCTCCCGAGAGTGAGGCTGGCCCCAGGGCCCAGGTGTAGGGGTGTAGTGCAGCAGGTCGCAGATTAATCCACACACAGTCCCAAATGTCTTTCAGGGGTTTTACTCACAATTGATGACAAGGGTGAGCTGACCCGGGCGATGCTGTGATAGGCTGCAGAGGAATCAGGCACCTTCAGGTCCAGGGGTGACTACCGACTCGCCTTAATAGCCCTCTGTTGTTTGTGGTGACCCAGACTTGGAGTCCTATGGGGTCACCCAGGGAAGTTGCTCTCTGCCTGTTCTCCCCTTTTTTATCCTGTCTGCTTGTAGCCTGGACCAGGTCACTCCGGCTGCTTGCCTCTTGTGAACTATGGGCCCTCCCGTTGCTACGTGGCTCCGGACTCTGTGGTGGTTTGGTGAAGGGCATGGAATGCCCCACCAGCAGGTTTAGCAGGCCTAGTAAATAAGTTCCTGCTCTGGGGACCTGTAACCCCGTGGGGGCAGAGTCTACTAAGCAGTCCCCTTACTCCACCACCTCTCAGCCCTCCTGGCCCTAGGTGGTTTTTCAGGCGGCACTACCAGGTAGCCCTTTCTCCCCCGCCAGCAGTCACTGCACCTGCGGTGTTTGACTAGTGCCTCCTCACGTCGGCACTCTGTGCTCTCCTTTTACTAACTCTGACTCGGCTCACTCCTCCTCTCCCCACTGTGCCTGCCTCCACAACTCTAGCAACCAGCCTCTCTACCACACCCCTTGAAGTGGAGATGAAGGCCACACCCCCTCCTGGATTCCCCAGGGGTCCCTTCAAAGGTCCATTTGGGAGACCTGGCTACTATGTGCCTGTGTGTGTCTGCACCCTGGTCAGCCTTCAGGTTTACCTGTTTTGTACTCACTCAGCATGAGTGCAGTACTCAGTGGTGCCTGACCAGGTCAGGGGCACCACATTCCCCCTTAGTTATCATTAGCACGTCCCCGGGCTGCAAGACAAAACATTTTAAAATGCATAAAACAGTAAAACATCATAAAAACATCATAGAACACTGTAAAACATACCAGGTACCATACATCACCACCCTCCACCCACAAGTCCGTTAACAAACCCAAAACCCTCTCAGGAGGCAGGTCACCGGTCCTTTTAGCAACCAGGTCTGGGCCATCTGTTTCCCAGACCAGACCTTTCCTCCAATCTTCCTCTCCTAGGGCTGGTAGTTAAAGGTAAGCCCCTGTCCCGTCGAGCCGCATCTTCGGCCACTTCTGGCAGGATTTAGAGGTGGCTTCCTCTCAGTTGCACCACGTCTTCGGCCACTTCTGGCAGGCTGTGGAGGCGGTGTTCTTGGTCAGGCTGTTCTTTTGTGGTGGAGAGCCAAGACCCATAAACAGGCATGCTCTCTGGTCGCAGACAAGCCAGGCCCCATAAGCAGGCGTGCTCTTGGCTTTTCGATAGCAAACACCATCACAGGCGTGCTTCCAGGTGGTGCAGAGCCAGGCCCCTAAACAGGCGTGCTCTGAGTTGATACCACTGGGGTAACTATTAACACTGCGAGGGTTTGTGGCTATAGCCAGTTCATAGCCTAATGGTCCATATTTAAAGTGCACAAAACCAGGTGCAAAGGTTTCTTTGTAAACAAGGTTCTCACATCAGTTCATGTGGGCACATTTCATAAAACGTTTCAAACGTTGCAAACTTCAAACTTGTCTGTACTGTACTTTTCTTGCTTTACATGGACTCTCTTTCCTCCTCCTTACCAGGGCTTTGGCCTGTAGGGCTTTGGCACTGGACAGTTTCTGCATCTCTGTCGTCATCTGTGGTCGTATCTTCCACTGGTTCTTTGTCTCCTCTATCTTCTTTTTCTGTGTCTTGTTCTATTCTTTCTTTTCCTGTTGTTGTCGACTCTGGAGTAAGCTGGGTGGAGACAGCTGGGCTGCTATAGGCATTTCTGGGGTATGGTGTGACATCTAGCGCATACCAGCCACGTTCTCCCTGATGTTTAGTGAACTCCAAAAGGTCTCCCATCTGTAGGTTTCTGCCAGGATGTCCTCTGGGCAAATGGGCTCTCACATCTCTCCGGCTGACAAAAATGCCCTCTTTGACACCAGGTGCAAATATGAAGCCATACCCTGATTTTAAACTGAAGTCTTCCACTACACCACGGCAAAGGGGTCCTCTTTCCTGGTGGCGAGTCTTTCTCAAGTACTGCTTGTCTTCAAGATCTCTGGCTGTAACATCTTCCCTATACCGATCTGGGGACTGCTGCATTGCGGCCTGTTTTGCGTGGGCGCGGCGCTGTGCTCTGCTCGTGGGGCTCTTCTGTACTGCAGGCTCCCAGGCTACGTACATGCTTGGAACCAGGAGTGACAGTGTTGAGGAGAGCCATAACATGAAATACTTAATTAACCTCTGGACATAGAGCATTGTGGGAAATATGTCGATTTGCCTTACATAATTCAGCTCTCAGATCATACACATGACTCAGATATAAAGATGGCTGCCATTTCCTGTTCACCACACCTTGCTTGGAATGCAGGGAATGAAAGAAGATACCATATAAGGGAAGACCCCTGGTAAAGCTAGAAGACATCACAGACCAAACCATCAGCATGGATGCACCAGATGACGTCCCTCCCATCATCATGGTTTCATCCACTGAAGTCAGACGCACCCATCAACAACAACATGGATCTCCCCATTGGCTAGCTCATGAACTGTCCCACTAAATGGGCATATCTGAACTTCTGTATGCCCCTAGCCTATATCAAGAGGACGCATGCTCTTCTCTGTCTGTTTTGGTGCCATCTTTACTGTGACCAAGAAGAGACTTCATATCCGACTGTGTCTGGTGTGAATTCTTTTATGCATGCACTTGGTATATACCAATTCGGCCAGGCAGTAGGCAACTAGTGATCTCTGGTTAAGAGTTCACCTTAACATTATTGGCGCCCAACGTGGGGCAAATAGACGGAGACACCTGAAATCCTGATGAACCGGCAACTGGAATGGCATGACGTGCTGGACACCCCAGGAAATTGATCACTTCCTAACGAGAGTACGGTAGGTCTGCTGATTTTTCATAATCTGTAGTCTTCCCGTGGTCTCGATGGGGTGTGTGGCACTGATTGCCTGACTGTGTCCGGTTTGTTGGGGTATCTGTTGACGGGCAGACCGGTCTCACGGCTATTGGCCATATTAATCTCGGAAGAACCGTCACATATTAAGTTGCCTGCTGCCTGTTGTGTATTTGTGCAGAGAGCATGTGGGTTTGTGAGTGGTGTCTGTAAAACGTGTAAAGTATATGGTTTGTGGTTGCCTGTGATACGGTTTGTGGTTTTTGTAGTGCCAAGCTCAGACTGAGTGCAGAGCCAGATGTAAGTGCCAAGCTCAGATGAGTGCAGAGCCAGATGTAAGTGCCAAGATCAGCTAGACTTAAGTGCAGAGCCATATGTAAGGGCCCAGCTTTGGCTAGACTGAGTGCAGAGCCTTACGTTATACATAAATCTAACCTTTTTAAAGTGTTTTCCTGGAGTGAATTGGCTGGTATAGACACCTTGTAGTCAGGGGTGATACTAGGTGGTTTTTTATTAGGCTAGTTATAAGTCCTCCAAGAGAGGCGAATCGGCCGGTATAGACATCTTGTAGTCAGGGGTGATACTAGGTGGTTTTTTATTAGGCTAGTTATAAGTCCTCCAAGAGAGGCGAATCGGCCGGTATAGACACCTTGTAGTCAGGGGTGATACTAGGTGGTTTTTTATTAGGCTAGTTATAAGTCCTCCAAGAGAGGCGAATCGGCCGGTATAGACACCTTGTAGCCAGGGGTGACACCATTGGTGTCTTTATGAATTACGGACCATGTAGAAACTGGGCAGGGACACCGTGACGAGGCGCCTTCTGCAGACTTAACAAAAACTTTACTTAGTGTTCAAGTTGTGTGTCAGTTGTGAGTCATCTACTCCTGTGTTTGTTTGTTGGTTTTGTTGGTGTTGTTTATCTTGAGAGAAAGATGGAGAAATTGATGAAGTTGTGTGTAGTTGTGGTCGGAAAAAATCCGGATGAGTGGACTGTGTTGAGATGTGGGGACTCTAGGCCGCAATCCTGTGATAAACCATGTGCTAGTCATGGAGGCAGACATTTTAGATAAGATTTTAAAATGGTGGACGAAGCACATGGCTACAGCATGATTGAGACAAAGAAAACAAAGTGAGTCAGGGGTTTGTGTGAAGAAGACCATGTGCTCTGTAAATGTTTGAGCAATGGATTGGATGGAGTACTATATATTTAGACCGAAAAATAAGTGTTTTTATCTATAATTAGACTTAGATCTAGGACATATGTGTGTGTATAAATATATATATATGTATAAGTACAGACTATAGAAAATGGGGAGACAGAGTTTGAGCAGATGTGAGGTCAGTTTTCCCTTTTCTCTGCCACATGTTCCTACAGATTTTAAAATGGTGGATGAAGCACATGGCTGAGGCATGATTGAGACAAAGACAGAGTGAGTAGGGGGATGACCAATGGATTGGATGGAGTACTATATACTTAGACAGAAACATGAGTGTTTTTAACTGTAGTTGGATCAGGACTGTAGATATCTGAATGTGTGTATATGTATATATAAATGTATGTGTGGTGTGTATGTATAAAATCCAGACTACGGAATATAGGGGGAAATAGTTGAGAAAGAAAAAAAAAAAAAAAGTTTACCTTCTCCTCCCCCACATGATGCTGCAATCCCAACAAAGAGAAGGAAATCACGTGCTGTGGGGCCATTTTCTATAGGCCTCAGTGGAGCTGACAAAACTGCAGCCACTGAATAACATGAAGTGTTAGTAAATGTTTATAGCACTAAAAGATGGAATATTGAATGATTGGGTAGTTGTGGAAGACACTTAATATAGATCCAGTGTGCAGGTTGGATTGAGTCAGGACAGTCACAAGGAGCAATATCTTATTAATTAATATGCAATAAAAGAATAAGAGAAAAACCTTAAAATAAACGTACCTTTGCGGCAGATGTCATGATAAATAATACATATTCCAATTACGAATGTGGCGAATAATCCTGAGAGTTGAATGTTTTAAAAAAAATAAATAGATAAATATATCCATGGGATATCCATGTCTTGCAGAAAGGAAAATAAAATAAATAATAATTATATATCCAAGGGAAGAGATGGACCCCAACTTGCATCTTGCAGAGAGAGAGAAAAAAATAAAATAAAGAGAGGAGGGAAATACAGGCTTTTCCACTAGAGTATCAGGTTACAGGGGGGGGGGATTAGTTCTATCTATTTAAATTTACACCTTAAAGAGCAGCCCAAGCAAAGAAAAAAAAAAAAAAGAGCTTTCTGCATTTAATTCATTGCAAATTATACTGGAAAAAAGTATAATTTATTTTACTAATTTTATCCCAAAGAAATAAAAGTTAACTGTGGACATGTTTAGATTCATTGATAGCTTTTCAAGCATAGAGGTCTGCTAGATAATTTTTCTATGACAAATCAACATTTTGTTTTCCCACATGGCCAGTTTATTTGTTTTAGATTCTTTTATCCCGTCAAGTTATAGGACAGTATCACAGAGATGCTGATAATGTCCTCAATGTTTAAAATATGAGCGCACCTACGTCCAATATCCAGAGGTTGTGCTACGTTATTATTATAGTTATTAATAATAATAATAATAATAATAATAATAATAATAATAATAATAATCATTTATTAATAATTACAATAATTTGTTTTAAGGAATGTGGATTATTTATGGAATTCTGTGTTTTATATTTAATGTATTGAATAATCTGCTTTCTTTTTATAGAAGAATGATTGCAGTGCAGATTTCTGTGGTCCAAGCAAAGGTTATAAAAGCCATTGAAAGGGTTTTCCATTATTAAGTTACAGATAAAAACAGTATTTCTGGTGTTCCTGATTAGGTACAATCTATACAATGTGACTTTTATGCCTAAATGTAGAGCTCCGGGGCCACACACTTTTTGAATCTAATTATGTTTTCGATAATAGATTCAAAAAGGGGGGGAAAGATGATGTGGAAAATCACACATATTATTTAAGGTTTTAATTTGTTCATCGATTGGGTTTTTCTATTAAGTGTTCTTTATATTTTTATCTGTAAGGAGGATACAGCAGACAGACATATATCTCATGATTGCTCTGATGTAACAAGAATCGTCAGGTTTTGAACATGTCTCAGATGAGCCCATTGCTAATGCAGATTTTGAGTTTTTCCGTAGATGGATCCAGATACCAAGATGCTGGTTGATTCTGCACTGGATATGCTGAGGTTACGCAACATGAGGTAATAAAAATCAAACCGCTCCTCTCTCATCGGAATAGGAGAATGAGATGAAGATTTGCGATCACTGTGGTTCGTAGAGCGGAAAGGGGTAAGATAGTCAAAATGTAGATATAGGCAGCAGCCGGAGGAGATGCTCGCACAGGTGCACAACAAAGAAGAATGGGCCTAGAGTTGAGAGTCCAATGCAGACCAGTACCTCGGTGGCTCCTGTCACGTTGTCCGTGACATTGGTCACTCCTTGTGTTCTTAAATCCTTACAGGAACAAGCGATTCAGCAAGGAACGGAGTGTGAGACGCAGGGAGCCAGTGACTGAGGAAGGTCTGTGGATAAAGGGCGGTAAGCTTTCTCTGCCGTGAGCGTTCTACTCAATAATGGCCCAGGTAACCCATGTGACAAAGGTGTTGGGATGGACAAGATATGGGCGGCACCACTGCTCAGTACCCAGGTGGCGAGACACCTCCAGTCTTGTAAGACGTGTGTCTATTAAGGTAGAAAAACTGTAAAGACCTCGTAGAAACACCCCCTCATCCGCTCTACTGCTCCGGTGATTGCAGATTAGTCATATACATCTACCATGAGTAGGTTTATATGAGTTTTGTGCGTGTTGAGTGAATTTCTTTTCAGGCCTGCTCTGAAACATATCCAGTGTGGAAAACATTACTGCTGAAAAACTCATGATGCTGGTGGTATGTAAAGATGGAGTTCCTAAAAAGCGGTAAAAGAACATATTCTATAGCAGAGGTCATTATAGAGGTCAGTACCTGAGGATGCCCCTGATGAACCCATCTGCCACTGCGAAGAGGGGAGAAATGCGTTGCGCTTCTTTCATGCTAAGTGTCTGGTAAATATGTGTTTATTTTATTAGCCTGAGTGTGAATTGGACAGTGGAGGGTCTGTGATTGGACGAGATCTCCTCATGATTTTACCTGGCCTTATTATTATATTTATACAATGGGTACATGTTATACATGTGAGATATTTAATTTATTTTAGGGTTTGGTCCTTGAATTTGCTGTATCATATTGATTTAAGCTACCAAACAGCTATGTAAATACAGAGTGTGAATATTTAATCTTTGGGAATGAATTGGATATATATAATTGCATATTGATGCTTCTTTATCCCCGGTATCTCACGGTTTCTATATTTCCTCACTGACATTAGCAGCACGTATTAGCTTAGCAGTGTAGGGATAGGGAGGGCGAGCCATCGGGGAGCGGGGGCGCCAATTCGCCTTATAGGGTGCCGACCTCCGCTGCGAGGTAGGGAGAGTTTAGGGCTATTGCCCCAATCCCTGCCCCCTCCTTTATTGGAATATTTATTTGTGTCTATAGTCACATGGGTGTATGTTGTTTGGAATTTTAATGATTATAACATAAACATGTAACGATCCACAAGATAATGGTGGACGCTGCAAATCATGTAACAAATGTTCGTTTTCCTTTAATAATCCGATCTTTACATAAGGTATTTTTGGTTTAGTACCTAGAACGTGATTATATTTCTCACAGATACTGCAGATACAGTGTGATATCCTGACCAGTGATGTACGAGCCGTATACAACTGCCTGTATAGTGTGTTAAACATGGGTATCCTCCAATTCCAGATCCTAAATCAGTGTCAGGAGCATGTGGTCTCCAGCCAGGAGACTGGGTGATCCTAAAAAGACAAGTCAGAATGATCCCTGAGTCAGAATCAGATGGACCGATCCTGCTTTTCCCAACCACAGCAACTTCCATGAAGCTTGAGGGAAAACCCATCTGGAGACAACAACCACTGTAAAGAGTCATCATACCAGCAGAATGAGGGTCACAACACACATAGTGCTGGATTATCTCACATAGAACCTTATGGAGAATTTCTAGATTGGGGATGAAACATGGGAAATAACCATGATAAGGGAACAATGGGTACAGGAACATTATACAAATAAGGCCTCATGGTGGAAAAAAACATTATCTGACCTGAACCAGCTCATTAGTTTAAGGATGTAAGTGACGTTTTAAGGGTAACATACACTTGCAGGTAACTGGTATTGTTGGTATTTGAAGCCGTAAAAGTGCTACTCTGTGCTACTGAAGGTAATCGGATCCATGCATAAGGGAAATCTTGTTAAAGGCCTCCTGGTGGTAGATTAGGGACCCAAGACAAGAAGAGATCCATTAGTGTTGTGATACAATCAGGTGGATTAAGGTAGAAAAGTCTCGAAGACGCGGACAGCACTTGGATATTGACTGAGAATCAGTCTTTCAGAAACAGTAACGCTAAAAGCTGCAGCATAACGGTAAGAAGCTTATTCTTACAATTGCCTTACTCTTTCTAATCGATTAATCTCAAAATCTGAGTAAGCGCTTCGGCATTAAATAGTCTGTTCTAGATACCTATACCTCTGTGAACTGTGTGTGCGGGATGTGATCAACTCTCTGATCAGCAGTCTGTACCAGCGGGGGCAAAAGCTTAGCATTGCTTGTATAGTGGATAGCAAAACGAAAAAAGGTTGCAGTTAAAGCATTAGAGCTGATGTGTTAGAGGACCACGGTAGGGTCAGAAGGTTAATAAAGTATTTAGGGGGGACTGTTGAGGAGAGCCATAAAATGAAATACTTAATTAACCTCTGGACATAGAGCATTGTGGGAAATATGTCGATGTGCCTTACATAATTCAGCTCTCAGATCATACACATGATTCAGATATAAAGATGGCTGCCATTTCCTGTTCACCACACCTTGCTTGGAATGCAGGGAATGAAAGAAGATACCATATAAGGGAAGACCCCTGGTAAAGCTAGAAGACATCACAGACCAAACCATCAGCATGGATGCACCAGATGACGTCCCTCCCATCATCATGGTTTCATCCACTGAAGTCAGACGCACCCATCAACAACAACATGGATCTCCCCATTGGCTAGCTCATGAACTGTCCCACTAAATGGGCATATCTGAACTTGTGTACGCCCCTAGCCTATATCAAGAGGACGCATGCTCTTCTCTGTCTGTTTTGGTGCCATCTTTACTGTGACCAAGAAGAGACTTCATATCCGACTGTGTCTGGTGTGAATTCTTTTATGCATGCACTTAGTATATACCAATTCGGCCAGGCAGTAGGCAACTAGTGATCTCTGGTTAAGAGTTCACCTTAACAACAGCTCTTCATCAGTAGAGGGTATCGAGCTCTCCTCCCAGCGGGAGTACGGTAGCATTTCTGGCTCCGGGCCTCCCTCAACTGGGCATGGTGCTGCGTCCTCTTCGGATGGCTCGGTGGTCTGCTCTTCAGCTTCCAGGCCTCTTCTCCCCCTTAGTGCTCTTGAGCACTCCTCCTGTTGTAGCGCTGGGAATGGATTTTCATCAGCAGGCCAGGGCGGTTGGCTCTCAGTCGTAGGCATTACTGGTGCCACCTTGTGCGAGCGTTGAGGGAGCAGATAACGATCCACCATCTCCTTAGGGAACTGTGCCTCCAGATCCGTCTTGCACTTTAAGTACTCAGGGTCTTCTCCTGGCGGGGACGTGGGGCCCAGTTCCTTGGACTGGGGATCGGAGTCTGCTCTGGCCTTGCAGGCCGGGGTAGTTGGCCTTGCGGCCTTATCTTGGTGGGCCGAGCCTGGCATGGCGACGGCCTGGTCTTGGCGGGCCGGGCCTGGCATGGCAGCGGCCTGGGCGTCGCTGCTTCAGGTGCCTTCGCAGGAGACTGCAGGCTTTGCAGTGGAGGTCGGTGCACTCGTGCGGGCAGGGGCAACACAGAACTCACCCATCAGCAGCATCACTGGCGTCTGGGTGGTCGCCGCTCGGCGCGTCGCTTGCATTGCCATCCACTTCTCGTGGGCCCAGACGACTCCAGCCATCTCTCGAAGTTCTGCGTGTCCTTTTTGGATCTGCTGCATCATCCGCGCCTCCAGCCTTTCACACCACTGGTCCAGCTCCCAGTCCCACCAGGCAGCGGAGCCTAGCTCTGGGTCGCTGCGCGTGGACGCCATTTTCTACGCTCTCAGCGTCGCCTCTGCACGACCTTCCACCTTCACTTCCTGCTGCAGACTCCTGTCGCTCCCTTCTTCCCGCCGGCTCCAGATAATTCCGCTTCCATCACGCGCGAGGTCAGAACACTGCAGGGGTTCTCTGGGTAGCCACACCTCTTCGTGGGTGGTAACTTTTATTTTCGCGTACTGCTGCTGTTTCTTGGCGCCCTTTTAATGGTGGCAATATGGCGGCGCTTCAAATTTTGCGAACGGACCGCCAAAGCACATGGTCACCTGTCTGAACAGGTCTAGTCCTTTCGTGACGCCAGAATAGATGTGTCGCCCCAGGAGCGGTGATCCTGTTCGGGGACGCCACAGTGCTGGGATCTTCTGGTCACAGGTAGGTTGACTTCTATGGGAAATGATTCGTGACGCCACTCTTGGTATTGCGGTCAGGGTGACCGCCTCTGCAGATTAGGGAACGCCTGGGGCTGATGGTAGGTGCAGTTAGATGTGGTGGCCTCCCGAGAGTGAGGCTGGCCCCAGGGCCCAGGTGTAGGGGTGTAGTGCAGCAGGTCGCAGATTAATCCACACACAATCCCAAATGTCTTTCAGGGGTTTTACTCACAATTGATGGCAAGGGTGAGCTGACCCGGGCGATGCTGTGATAGGCTGCAAAGGAACCAGGCACCTTCAGGTCCAGGGGTGACTACCGACTCGCCTTCCTAGCCCTCTGTTGTTTGTGGTGATCCAGACTTGGAGTCCTACGGGGTCACCCAGGGAAGTTGCTCTCTGCATGTTCTCCCCTTTTTCGGCCCGTCTGCTTGTAGCCTGGACCAGATCACTCCGGCTGCTTGCCTCTTGTGAACTATGGGCCCTCTCGTTGCTACGTGGCTCCGGACTCTGTGGTGGTTCGGTGAAGGGCATGGAATGCCCCACCAGCAAGTTTAGCAGGCCTAGTAAATAAGTTCCTGCTCTGGGGACCTGTAACCCCGTGCGGGCAGAGTCTACTAGGCAGTCCCCGTACTCCACCACCTCTCAGCTCTCCTGGCCCTAGGTGGTTTTTCAGGCGGCACTACCAGGTAGCCCTTTCTCCCCCGCCAGCAGTCACTGCACCTGCGGTGTCTGACTAGTGCCTCCTCATGTCTGCACTCTGTGCTCTCCTTTCACTAAGGCTGCTTTCACACTACATTTTTTTAACATGCGTCATGAACTTTTTTTGCTGCAAAAGCGGATCCTGCTTTCACAGCAAAAAAACACATGCAAACGCATGTATTATTTTGCAGGATCCTGTTACTTTAAGTTTATGGGCGGGCATTGGAGTCATGTGATCGGGAGTGATGGGAACTGAACGTGAAAGACTGGGAGCCGGCTTTTGACAGCTGTGGAGTCTCGTAACCAAGGTAAACATCGGGTAACTTGCTTGGATACCCGATATTTACATTGGTTACGAGCGTCTGCAGCTGCTAAAAGCCGGTTCCCTGCACACACAACCAAAACATCAGGTAACTAAGACCGCGGTTACCCGATGTTTACCTTGGTTACGAGCATCCTCCGCTCTCAGGTGGGGGAGAGAGTAGAGAGTGGGAGGGAGGGAGATGGAGAGAGAGAAACGTAGTGTGAAAGCAGCCTAACTCTGACTCGGCTCACTCCTCCTCTCCCCACTGTGCCTGCCTCCGCAACTCTAGCAACCAGCCTCTCTACCACACCCCTTGAAGTGGAGATGGAGGCCACGCCCCCTCCTGGATTCCCCAGGGGTCCCTTCAAAGGTCCACGTGGGAGACCTGACTACTAGGTGCCTGTGTGTGTCTACACCCTGGTCAGCCTTCAGGTTTTACCTGTATTGTACTCACTCAGCATGAGTGCAGTACTCAGTGGTGCCTGACCAGGTCAGGGGTGCCACATAAGAACAACATATGGACCCTGTACTGTCCAACAGCTCATCAAAATCGGTCTTCTGGAGGATACCATACCCATTGGTCTCAATGGAAAGAGCAGCCACTTTGCTGCCTACAGGCCTAACAATCATGAAGTAATCTCTTTAGTCTTCCAAAGGATACCATGTCCATTGGTTTCAATGGAGAGCAGCCACTTGGTTGCCTACGGGCTTGGCAATCATGAAGGGATCTCTTTGGTCTTCCATTGGATACCATAACCATTGGCCTCAATGGAGAGCAACCTCTTTGCTGCCTACAGGACTGGCAATCATGAGCAGCCATTTGCTTGCCTACAGGCTTTGCAATCATGAAGGTATCTATTTGGTCTTCCGGAGAATACCATACCCATTGGTCTTAATGGAGAGCAGCAAACTTGCTTGTCTACAGGACTAGCAATCATGAGGGCATCTCTTCCATCTTCCCTAGGAAAACATGCCAATTGATTTCAATGGAGAGCAGACACTTTGCAGCCTACAGGACTAGCAATCATGATGCTATCTCTTTCGTCTTCCCTAGAATACCATACCCATTGGTCTTAATGTAGAGCAGCCAATTTGCTACCTACAGATCTAGCAATCATGATGGGATCTCTTCGATCTTCCCTAGGATACAATACCCATTGATTTCAATGGAGAACATCCACTTGGTTGCCAACATGTTTGGCAATCATGAAGGGATCTCTTTGGTCTTCCAGAGGATACCATACCCATTGGTCTCAATGGAGGGCATCCACTTTGCTGCCTACAGGACTAGCAATCATGATGACATCTCTTCCGTAGGGTACGATACCAATTGATTTCACTGGAGATTAGCCACTTAGTTGCCTACAGGCTTGGTAATCGTGAAGGAATCTCTTCGGTCTTCCGGAGGGTACCATACCCATTGGTCTTAATGGAGAGAAGACACTTGGTTGCCTACATGTTTGGCAATCATGAAGGGATCTCTTCAGTCTTCCAGAGGATAACGCACCCATTGGTCTTAATGGAGAGCAGCCACTTGATTGCCTACAGGCTTGGCAATCATAAAGGGATCTCTTCAGCATACCCTTTGGTCTCAATGGAGAGCAACCACTTAGTTGCCTACAGGCTTGCAAATCATGAAGGGATCTAGTTGGTCTTCTGGACGATACTATATCAATTGGTTCCATTGGAGGGCAGCCACTTGGTTGCCTACAGACTTGGCAATCATGAAGCGATCTTTTTGGCATTCAGGTTTTCCAGGTTTGTAGTTACTAAAGCCAACCATACACTTTAGACATTCAACAGCTATTCCTCCCAAACCCCCTATACACATTCATGCTCAACAGCTCAATATTTTTGGTTTCCGGCAATATATGTTGGAACTCCGTACACATTAGATGGGTTAGTCCGACATTAATATAATATGTATGGGTGCCTTTTGCCAAAATACAATGGGGCTCATGGTTTGGTGGATGGTAACCTCATTTCCGTGCCCCCTCCAAAACCCCTACCTGCCATCATACCTTTGTTTGCTGAATGCACCCAATGGTTAGGTGGTAGCTTTAGCAAAATAGCTGGGGTACTGTTACGTCACCACCGGAGTCCTCTCCATCGACTTCTACTCCGATCGCCAGGCGACGCCGTGTTCCTGCTGATGATGGGAGAGGTGTCGATGCCAGCGGCGCCGGTGGGCGCAGGTTCCGCTCATCCACTGTTGTGGGTTTCCTGGGGATCTGCAGTGCCACTGGCTGACGGTAGGTGACGGGTGTCTCCCAACTGAAGTACCATCAGTCAGCTACAACCTTTGGGAAGACACCACACCCTTTTTAATGCTCCTCCTGTCTGCTGACCTCTGCCAGAGATAGTTCTGAAAATTCTGGCTCCTGTTTCGTCCTGTGATTTTGTGTGCTGATTACCGCTTGCTTCCTGTCTACCCTCCTGCCTGCTGTTTTTGTACCTCGCTGCCCGATCCAGTTTTGACCTCTGCTTGTTTCTGATTACATCCTTGCCTGCTGATTCTGTCCCTGTTCTGCTATTCCTGGGTTGACCCTGCCTGACGACAACTCTCTCAGATTGCAGCCTTCCACAAGTAGTGATCTCCAGGGCCCTGTGTAATTCCAAATCCCTGTATAGGGGTTAAAGGGTTTTAGGGTTCTGGGGGTCCTGCTTAGTGAGTGGCTTCCCTCTAGCCTGTCCATTACAGCCCGTCTGAGTCTGTGGATCCAGGCAGGCGTTACAGGTACATCTATTTTAGTGACCCATATTTGTATACAACACTAAATCTGACCACAATCACACGTAATCATTTGTAATAGACTGAAAATCTTTACATGTCCGGTTCTCTATGTAATGCATTTCAGTTTTGCAAAATGTTCCCCTCTAACGTCAAAGACTTGTCAAGACATTTCCTTTAAATGCCACAAGCGCATACAAACCTGCAATACCTCAATTGGCTTTCAGGCAAAATGACCATAATACGATGACCATTATTATTACATTAGTCCCCAGTAGAAACGATTTTATTGGCACCCCCTGCGCTCTCTCAGTGTTCTCCGTCTCTGATATATTGCATTCCCCACTGACTCGGCATGTGATCTGAGCCAGAAAATGACATTTATTGACGTTCTTGTAATTGTTTTTGGCTCTGTAAGGTTTGAGGACACCATAAAATGGCAATATCCTGACACAGAACCACTTAAAAAATGGAAATGCAAAATTGAAGATGATATTAGTAGAGCTTAATTTCAGTCCGAATGGCCTCTGATGGTCCCGTGGTCAGGACCACGTCAGGGTCGGATGAGTAAAGCTTATATTATACGTTATATAGCCAAGACCCTAGACACAACAAGTTCAAGGAGAGAAGAATGTGGTGTCATGACTAATCCTTCATAAGGATCAAGTGGGAACATTGAGGAGATCTATAAAAATATACAAATTGATCCCTTTAATGATTCATGCAACCAAGGGTACGTCCAAGAACAAGACAGCCCAATTCTTCCCCAGCTTAACATGGTCAGATCACATCTTTAATTTTTCCCTTACACTTTGAAGTTGAGGCTTTAACTTTTAGCTTTAGAAATGGGAACAGGTGACTTATGCCGCCATTTTCTTCTTTTGACGAAATACAGTAAAATACTAATGCTAAAAATATAGATTTCATTGGATGAGACAACCCAAGAGGTTTGGGCCACCATGATCTCCTTGCATAAAATATAGCCATAATTATATCACGTGGGGCAAGAAAGAATAAAAAGATTTGGTCCACAGTAGTTTTCTTCCGACATGGCCATATTTCATTGAACAAGAGACAATTCTAAAGCCTGATACGGAGTTGAAATTAGAAGGTACAAAATAATTTTCAACAAGGTAGTTTGGACCACCGTGGTTATCTTCAATGATATATCTAGTCATGGCTATGTTTCTCTGATCAAGGGAATTGAAAACATTTGGGTCACCATGGTTTTGCTCCAAAAGATTTGGACCACTGTGGTTTTCTTTCAATTCTTCCAAAGGGTTTGCACCACCTTGGTTTTCTTGCCAAGGATTTTGGTCACTATGGTTTTCTTCCAAAATATTTGGACCATCATGGTTTTTGTCTAAAAGATTTGGGTCACCCTGGTTTTCTTCCAAAGCATTTGGGTCACCATGGTGTACTTCCAAAGGATTTGAGGCACCATGGGTTTCTTCCAAAAGATTTGGGTGACCATGGTTTACTTCCAAAGGATTTGGGTCACCATGGATTTCTTCTAAAGGCTTTGTGTCATCATGATTTTCTTCCAAAGGCTTTGGGTCACCATGGTTTAGTTCCAAAGGATTTGGGTCACCATGGTTTTCTTTAAAAAGGATTTGGACAACCATGTTTTTCTTCCAAAGGATTTGGGTCACCACGGTTTTCTTCCAAAATATTTGGACCACCATGGTTTTCTTCCAAAATATTTGGGTCACCATAATTTTCTTCCAAAGCATTTGGGTGACTATGGTTTACTTCCAAAGGATTTGAGGCCCCATGGGTTTCTTCCAAAGGCTTTTTGTCATCATGGTTTTCTTTCAAAGACTTTGGGTCACCATGTTTTACTTCCAAAGGCTGTGTGTCATGATGATTTTCTTCCAAAGGCTTTGGGTCACCGTGGTTTTCTTTCAAAGGATTTGGACCACCATGATTTTCTTCTAAAGGTTTTAGGTCACTATGGTTTTCTTTCAAAGGATGTGGGTCACTATGGTTTTCTTTAAAAGGATTTGGCCCACTATGGTTTTCTTACAAAGGATTTGGGTCACCATGGTTTTCTTTCAAAATATTTGGACCACCATGGTTTTCTTCCAAAGGATTTGGAACATAGCTTGGACTAGATTTCAATTTGCAAAGAAAATTAAGAGACCTTGGCCACAATAGTAACATGGTAAAGACTAATCAAATTGAATAAGATAAACCAAAAGATGTGGTCCACTGTGGTATTCTTTGATTGGTACGTAATCATTACTAGATCTCATTGATAAAGCATAAAAGATTTCTGGATCTCGTAGATCTTCTTTCATAGGAGAATGACCATGGCTAGCTCTTTTTTGAGAAAATGGCCAAAAGGTTTGGGCCACCATAATTTTCTTAGATCATAACATACTTGAGACTAGAACTAATTGGGCAAGAGAAAACAAGAAGGAACATAGCCATGACGATATCTCAATGGGCAAGAGTAACCATAGATTTTGGCCACCATGATCTTCTTCATAGGAACATAGTTATAGTAGCTCATATTAGGCACGAGAAAACAAGAGGCTTGGACCACACATCTTTTTTTATCATGGTTAGGACTAGTTGTCATCAGGAAAGAAAGAATGTTGGACTTGAAACCACAAGAAACCAAAACATTTGTACCAAGGGGGTTTGGTTGACCATGATCTCCTTGCCTAGAGAAATGTCCATGACAAGATCTCATTTTTTTCATTTGGCTAGAGACAGTTTTACACAATGGCTTGGATTCTAAGACATTTGCACGACGATTGTTTGGGCCATTGTGTTTTTCTTCACCAAGAGTGTATCCATGACGTGAGCTTCTAGGAAACCAGGCAATGACGTCCGATCCCCGAGCATGTATGCAGTCATGTTTCATAGCGTCTAATGATATTTCATTAAGTGATTTGTACGTCCAACCAAGTATTAGTCCTAAACTTGACAAATCCACTATCTAAAAATAGAACTAAAGATTTATCTGACATGTTTTTGCTAACAAGTATCTATTTTGTCAGCCAGTAGTTTACTTCCTTCAGAAACATTTGTCATGGGCGAAGGGTGAGCGGAATGTTTCCTGTCCTTAATAATATGTAAAGTGCATTCTGAATGTGCGGCTCAGTGCCTTCTAGACAGTCATTACTGAGATTAATGTAGACAAATTAATTTGATTTTAATTTTTATAAGTATCTGCTTTAGAGTCTTGGGAGGAAACATATTCCGTAATTCAAGTAGGAAGCATAAAACGAAGCCGAGACGGGCAAGAAAAATGTCCAGGATCCATTTACTTGTGGGAGAGGAATAATAACATTGGAAACATGACCAATTTAAGGCACATTTCTGAAGCGTAAGTGTTAATTAATGGCACTGCACCATTTAGTATGACTTAGTATCAATTACAGTAAATCATACCACATACTTTATGTATCTTATAGGAGGATGATATTATTTATTGCTATTTATCAAAGCGTATTATGGCTTTGTCGGTTGGTCCTTGTGGATCAAAGTAAATAGTGGGTAGCTAGAGGTGAAATGGCCTTGTTGGGCATGACTAGCCTTTCCCTCAAGTCACTGATGTTATTGGGCAAGAGTGACCAATAGATTTGGCCACCATGGTCTTCTTCCATACCAACATAGGCAATGGCTAGATGTCATTGGGCAAGAGTAACCAATAGATTTGGCCGCCATGATCTTCTTCCATACAAGCATAGCCATGACTAGATGTCATTGGGCAAGAGTAACCAATAGACTTGGCCACATGGTCTTTTTCCATACGAACATAGACAAAGGCTAGATGTTATTGGGCAAGAGTAACCAATAGATTTGGCCACCACGGTCTTCTTCCATAAGAAATAGCCATGACTAGATGTCATTGGGCAAGAGTAACCAATAGATTTGGCCAAAAATGGTCTTCTTCCATTCGAACATAGCCAAGGCTTAATCTTATTGAGCAAGAGTAACTAATAGATTTGGACTAATATGGTCTTATTCCATACAAACATAGCCATGACTAGATCTCAATAGATTTAGGACACCATGGTCTTCTTCCATACAAACCTAGCCATGACTAGATCTCAATAGATTTAGGACACCATGGTCTTCTTCCATACAAACATAGCCATGACTAGATCTCAATAGATTTAGGACACCATGGTCTTCTTCCATACAAACATAGCCATGAGTAGATCTCAATAGATTTAGGACACCATGGTCTTCTTACATACAAACATAGCCATGAGTAGATCTCAATAGATTTAGGACACCATGGTCTTCTTACATACAAACATAGCCATGAGTAGATCTCAATAGATTTAGGACACCATGGTCTTCTTCCATACAAACAAAGCCATGGCTAGATCAAGATAGCCCTGAGAACCGTCTGTCATCCTTCAGTAACTGTGGCTCATCTTTTGAATAGCTGGCCTGACAGGACGTCAAGATAGTGTTGCATCAGGCCATCTAATCAAAACAGAGCTACGGATACTGGGTGGCAGGAGATGGTTATCATGGCACCCATCCAGTAGCCAGAGACTACTCGATTCTCTCCAACTCCACTAGATAACTTTACACATTGTAGAACTCTAGAAGACAATTTTGGTTATTATTAACAAAAAAGTCCAAATTAAACAGAAATAGGTCCAGCTAGATCAAGTCGGATACAGGGACTAGAACTGTTTTCAACCAAAGAGAGCAAAGTCTTTGTGCCATCGAGCTTCCAAAGTCTACATGAATAAGGCCGAAGACCCAGATATGCTCAACCACCATTCGAACTGGACTTCTAGAAATCAATGTCTTTGTATAGGAGGCCTTACATGTGGCCATGGTTAGGTATTGTTTAAGGAAAGAATAGCATTGGTTACTACTTAAAGGGGTGGTGCTGGTTCTGGTGGGTCATCACCCAGAGATACACAATGGTATTAATAAAGCAGCAATGCCATTTTGTCACCATTAGTAAATTATCAGAGGTGTTGGGACAATAGAAGATATTGCACCATCTAATTGATCGGTTAGTCCTTCGTGAAACACTTTATATTACTTTTTTCTTTTTCGTTTCTTCATTTCTTTGTTGATATTTCTAGCAGGAATCATAAAGACGGGTGTAATCCATCTTAATGTATTTCAGCTTGAAAGGTGATGGGAAAACTGAGATGGTAAACAGCGAATGACTGAAAAAGTGTCAAGAGAAATTGTTTAAGCAAATCACAGAAGATCTGTGTCTTATCCCTAACACCTTACCTCTGAGTGCTAAGTACTATTCTCGGTGGTGATATAGAGAGTTTACTTTTATTAATTGCATCTGTTAAATTATGACTTCGATACTCAACTGTGATGCACATAACAAGGGAGACCTCATAGAAAACATGAGCACCCTTACTGGAGGCGAGAAGGTGGTGAAGATTTCACGTACCTCAGTCTACAGTGCCGGTGACTATGTATGTTCCTTCCAAATGTATCTTCTGTCACGCAAAACCAAGTCGTTACAAGACATAATTGTGTTTGAGGTTCATCTTTTTTGGCTCTTGTTCCTATTGTCTTCTGTGTTGGTATTGATCCTGACCTTGGCTTTGTCTCGAACCTCGTTCCTGGTTTATCTTTGTGATTTACATGGTTCTATTTTTTGCATTTGTTTCTATTCCTAGTTGCACTCCTGTCTCGTCCTCTGGATTGTTGCATTTCAAGTGATTTCCTGATGGCCACATTTGGATCCATTCTTGACCATCATGCCAATGCTCGGTCATCTATCGTCCTTGACTAGTCTGGATCCATGCCGTTTCAAAAGTATCCAGGTGCTGGACCTAGGCCCGGAATTCTCGAGGGAACATTGGCTAGTGATTCGGATCTGGCAACTCGGGAAGGACCTTGACAGCTCTTGGGATTATGGCATGGGTATCTTCCTACTGTAAATACCACCTTTACAAGGGTGAAGACCAGGACACTTTTCACCCCAGTCTAGCAAGTGTCTCTAGTATTTATGGTAGGTTTTCATGAGAACCCAAAAACCTCAAGTCCGAGTCTGCTGGCTGTGACCTTGGGCATCTATTGAGTTACCACGACCTACTATCTTCAATGGACTTTCGAGCCATGTGGGAAGAGTCTCCACAGCCCCAGTCATGGGCATCTTTTATTTTATGGAATTGATTTTTTCTCTTTGGAAAGGGAAAGACTCCAAGACCCTGAAAGATACCCTAGATACATTTTTATTTCCTTTCCAAAGGCTTTTCACTCTATATTTTTAGTTGTGAAGAGTAAAGGTCAATGCTCTCATCACAACTTGCAGCTGTGTGATCTGAGCTTTTATCTTATTTCAGAACGCTGGAGGGTTAATCATTATGGCAGAAGAAAGACTCCGACTTACATCCCATGATTGATTTTTACTCATTGCTGACCGCACTCCTGATCTTCAATGACTCTTTACACTTTTTTATTTGTATTCAGAGACTTTTGAGGTTTCAGAGTGAGAAGTACGACTTTCTTCATTCGTAACCTCTGCAGCAGAGCGCGGCCCATAATAAACCGCTGATGGGCTTCATCTTTGGGTGACACCAAGAGTTAAAAGTTAATGTTCAGTATCAGACCGCACAATATTTTTCCAAACGTCGAAACTATTTCCTTTTTACTTGGGAAGGGGCAAGTTTAGACAAAAAGAACAGCAAGAGAAAAGCTAAGACCTACCGGGGACTGGAGCAAATGATGCCGGTATTATGCTCAATCCTGGGGCATAGACGGATGGAAGGGTAGAAAGATGCCAGGATCGTTGCATTAACGAGCCTATCTGTCTTGGCAAGGGAAGATGGATGCAAGAATCCAACCATGCAACTTACCAATAATGGTGAAGTAGGCTGAGAATGGATATATGAAGTGTCCTGTGTATGACCTGATGGATGAACGTTCTGTAGGACCTTCAATCCTGTGCAACCTAGATATATCCATCAGGGTATTCTTCCCCTAGATAAATCCACCAGGGTCTTTTCCGCCTAGATAGGCCCACCAGAGTCTTCTCCACCTTGATAGGTCCACCAGAGTCTTCTCCGCCTAGATAGGTCCATCATTGTCTTCGCCACCTAGATAGATCCACCAGCGTCTTCTCCTTCTAGATAGGTCCACCAGGGTCTTCTCTGCCTAGATAGATCCACCAGGGTCTTCTCCACCTAGATAGGTCCACCAGGATCTTCTCTGCCTTGATAGGTCCACCAGTTTCTTTTCCGCTTGGATAGGTCCACCAGGGTCTTCTCCTCCTAGATAGGTCCCCCAGGGTCTTCTCTGCCTAGATAGATCCATCAGGGTCTTCTCTGACTAGATAGGTCCACCAGGGTCTTCTTCACCTAGATAGGCCCACCAGGGTCTTCTCTGCCTAGATAGGTCTACAAGGGTCTTCTTCACCTAGATAGGTCCACCAGGGTCTTCTCCGCCTGGATAGGTCCACCAGGGTCTTCTCCACCTAGATAGGTCCACCAGGGTCTTCTCTTTCATTAGTTTGACTGTATCCAGCCATGGAGTTGCTGGCCTTCCTCTTTGCCTTGTTCCTTCTATTCTTCAGACCATGTTGTCCTTCTCCGGTGATTGATCTCTTCCTATGATGTGTCCAACGTAGGCAAATCGTAGCTTGGTAATCCTTGCTTCCAGTGAAATGTCTGACTTAATTTGTTCCGAAATTGTTTTGCTTGTTCTTCTTCCCACCCACGGTATTGATAACATCCTCCTCCAGCATCACATTTCAAAGGCGTTGATTCTTCTTCCATCCATACAATCAAATAATTAATCCTCCAACAGACCTACAAAATCGATCACTCAACCATAGAATCATCAAATCAACCAACTAGATCATCAGTTAACCAATTAACCAATGAAGCAATAATCAGTTTCTAAATTAATTAACCTACCAAGTAACCAATTTATTATTGATCAGATAACAAATCTATTAACCAATCAGTCAATTTATTAATCAATCAAAGCAGCTGCTCAATCTACCAAATAATCAAGAAACCAATCAACCACCTTATCAATTAATCAATCAAGCAACAAAGATGCAAAAATACCAACCAACTCACCCTCCAACCAATCACCCAACTTGTCAATTAATCGGTCAATGTGTGATGCTAAATACTACGAGCAGTATGAATAGAAGGGTAGTCAGACAAGACGGGATCATTAGCCAAGAGGTAAGGTGTAAGGTTCATGGAGCAGAGACGTGGTCAGGAAGAGGTTTGAGGTTAGAAGCCGGAAGGTAATGTATAATGTTCTGGGAGCAGACAAAGACGTGGTCAGGAAGAGGTCTGAGGTCAGAAGCTGGTAGGTAACGTATAAGGTTCAGGGAACAGACAGAGACAAGGTCAGAAAGAGGTCCGAGGTCAGAAGCTGGGAGGTAACATATAACGTTCAGGGACGAGACAGAGATCTGGTAAGGAAGAGGTCCGAGGTCAGAAGCCGGGAGGTAACATATAACATTCAGGGACGAGACAGAGACGTGGTCAGGAAGAGGTCCGAGGTCAGAAGCCAGGAGGTAACGTATAAGGTTCAAGGAGCAGACAGAGACGTGTCTTCTCCCTGAAGAGGTCTGAGGTCAAAAGCCGGGAGGTAATGTATAATATTCAGGGAATAGACAGAGACGTGGTCAGGAAGAGGTCTTAGGTCAGAAGCCCAGAGGTAACATATAAGGTTCAGGGAGCAGACAGAGACATGGTCAGGAAAAGGTCCAAGGTCAGAAGCCAGAAGGTAACGTATAAGGTTCAGGGAATAGACAGAGATGTAGTCAGGAAGAGGTCCGAGGTCAGAAGCTGGGAGGTAATGTATAAGATTCAGGGAATACACAGAGATGTGGTCAGGAAGAGGTCTGAGGTCAGAAGCCCAGAGGTAACATATAAGGTTCAGGGAGAAGACAGAGACATGGTCAGGAAGAGGTCCAAGGTCAGAAGCCAACGTAGGTAACGTATAAGGTTCAGGGAATAGACAGAGATGTGGTCAGGAAGAGGTCTGAGGTCAGAAGCCAAGATCAGAACACTTACACCAGACGGGAGCCAAGAGCACAGTGAGCAAACAGGAAGTATGACTGGTGAAGTACAGACAGACCAAGCCCACTAAAGAAACAGAGCATTCATCAAGAACGAGGCGCGTCTGTGAAGGCACTTTCCAAAACAAGAGTGGACCCTAGTGCTGAAAGACAACCTGTAAACAAGTGCAGAAAACACATAGCAGAGCATATACAAATTCAAAATACTCCGCACAGCGGAACCATGACACAGTGAAAGAAGAAAACATACCAATCAACTCTCCCTCCAACCAATTGTAGACAGACCCCCGTAATCTGCCGTATCTCATGTCTTTATGCTCCTGCACTAGGCGGCTTTTGGCCATTACTCTGCACCATAATTGACCTTGAGAGCAATGAATGCAGTAGCTTCTCTGGAGCTGTACATCACCGTATACCAATACTGTACATCCTCATGAATAGCGCGGCCCGGACATTATACATCACTGAGCTATTTTCCATCTATTAGATGAAGCACTAAGACCAGGGAGCTTTGAGGGATGTGGAGACGGCAGAGTCGGAGCGTCTTGAATATGAGAGCATTCAGATACTTTGCATTGATTTCCCCACTGTATGTATCACAGACATATAACAAGCGCACAGGTGCAGAAGTTTATTGAGCTCGGTGGAGCATAGGAAAGGAATAACACGCCCTAAAAATATCCACCAGTTATTAAAAAAAATAAAAACATCTTCAATTTCATCTTCCATTACAATCCGGCACAAAGTAAATATCCTTATAGGAAGGAATGGCCATAACATTGAAGAAAATGGAATTTAAAGGGGAACTCCACCGGACACCCTACCCCAGTGTTAGTTGTTTACTGTTGTTTATCCAGTCTATTGGACGTATAGACATTTTTTTCTATCACTTTTTTCCGCTATGGATTGACAATATAATGATAGCCCTATATGACTTTTCTATCTATATAACTATGCGCCGGTCCTAGGACTGTACTTTCAGATGCCATTAGTGCCCCTGAGTGGACACTTAAGAAGAAAATGACCAGAAGTGTGTTTTCTTTGCTTGAAAATACCACAGACGAGCAGCATAAACACCAGAAGCGTGATTGTATGTGGGTCCCAGATAATTCATTGCTATCTCCAAATAACGGAAAAGGGCAACACCACTTATAATAATGATATAAGAAGAGTGCGGGTGTCTCTGGCAGGATAAACGGTGAAAAAAAGCAGCACAGAGGGTTTCAGCGATAAGGAGTTATGACCGGACTTCAATAAACTTTGGGCCTTTAAATGCAAACTTTGCATAAATCAGAAGTAGAAACAAATCTAAGAGACTTTGTAATGTATTTTATCAGAGAAACAGGCTTCTTTCTCCATTTATGAGCCACTTCATTCTGAAAAAACTGATGTCAGGTCACTTAGAGGTAAGATGTCAGCTGCCTAGAAGTGAATTGAGAGAGAAGGAAGAAGAAGAAAAGTGAAAAGGAAGAGAGAAAACACACAGATTCAAATTTTCCTGCTTTATAGTAAGTGTTTTATCTCATCTCAGCTCTGGATTCGCAGCTAGACTGCTCAGTTTATTGTCCTCCATTCTGCTGCTGCTTCTGAAAATATGCTATAAAGAGACAGGAGAGAAGGAATCCTTCGTGTTTGTGTGCGCTGTGTATAGGAGATATCATAGAAGCTAGTCGCCACTCTCTAGCTCAGAGACAACTGATATTGCTACAATCATCCTTAATTACTGCTGCGTATAGAAGTCTATGGAAAAAAGAAGTGAGGAGGATGTGTGCGCTATGTATAGGAGATATCATAGAAGCTAGTCGCCACTCTCTAGCTCAGAGACAACTGATATTGCTACAATCATCCTTAATTACTGCTGCGTATGGAAGTCTATGGAGAAAAGAAGAGAGGAGGATGTGTGCGCTATGCATGAGAGATATCATAGAAGCTAGTCGCCACTCTCTAGCTCAGAGACAACTGATATTGCTACAATCATCCTTAATTACTGCTGCGTATGGAAGTCTATGGAAAAAAGAAGTGAGGAGGATGTGTGCGCTATGTATAGGAGATATCATAGAAGCTAGTCACCACTCTCTAGCTCAGAGACAACTGATACTGCTACAATCATCCCTAATTACTGCTGTGTATGGAAGTCTATGGAGAAAAGAAGTGAGGAGGATGTGTGCGGTATGTATGAGAGATATCTTAGAAGCTAGTCGCCACTCTCTAGCTCAGAGACAACTGATATTGCTACAATCATCCTTAATTACTGCTGCGTATGGAAGTCTATGGAAAAAAGAAGTGAGGAGGATGTGTGCGCTGTGTATAGGAGATATCATAGAAGCTAGTCGCCATTCTCTAGCTCAGAGACAACTGATATTGCTACAATCATCCTTAATTACAGCTGCGCATGGAAGTCTATGGAGAAAAGAAGTGAGGAGGAGAGAAGGAGCAGAGAGAGAGAAAAAGATGAATTCACAGCTACACTGCTCAGTGTTCCATATAATGTCCTCCATGCTGTATTATTCATGCACTAATCCCTCATGTCTGTGTGTGCTGTGTACAGCAGACCTCATAGCAGCGACCACCCACTAGATCAGAAATAACCGAAAGTCTTACAATTATTCTTAATTACTGCTGCCTATTGAAGTCTATGGAGAAGAGAAGTAAGGAGGAGCAGAGTTTAGAGAAACACAGGAACAGGTGCTGCTGCTGCTTTAAGTGTTTATCTCACCTCAGAGCTGAATTCCCAGCTACACTGCTCAGTATTGCTGTATAATGTCATCCATGTTGCTGCTGATCATGTATTCTGTAGAGAAAGGAGAGCATTAAACCTTAACCTCTGTGTGCTGTATACACTGCTCAGAACTCCATATAATGTCCTCCATGCTGCTGCTTCTTTTTCTGCAATTGTGCTATAAAGAGAAAAAGAGAGCAGGAATCCCCCTTTGTGTGCTATGTACGGCAAACTTCATAGGAGCTAATGATCATCCACTAGCTTAGAGACAACTGAAACTGCTACAATCATACTTAATTACAGCTGCGTATGGAAGTCTATGGAGAAGAGAAGTGAGGAGGAGGGAAGAGCAGAGGAGTCATAGATAGATACACAGGAACAAATTATACTGCTTTAAGTGTCTTATCTCATCAAAGCTGAATTCACAGCTACACTGCTCAGTACTGCTGTATAATGTCCTGCATGCTGGTGCTGATCAGGTGCTCTGTAGAGACAGGAGAGCGGGAATCCCTCAATGTCTGTGTGTGCTCTGTATGGGTGACATCATAGCAGCCAGTCTGTACCCACCAGCTCAGAAACAACAGAAAATTAGAGACATAGTCTGTGTATCCTGTGTATGGGAGACAACATAGCAGCTCGTCTCCACCCACCAGCTCAGAGACAACTGAAAATTAGAGACAGAGTCTGTGTGTGCTGTGTATGGGAGACACCATAGCAGCTCGTCACCACCCACCAGCTCAGAGACAACAGAAAATTAGAGACATAGTCTGTGTATCCTGTGTATGGGAGACATCATAGCAGCTCATCTGCACCCACCAGCTCAGAGACAACTGGAAATTAGATACAGAGTCTGTGTGTGCTGTGTACGGGAGAGATCATAGTAGCTCATCTCTACCCACCAGCTCAGAGACAACAGAAAATTAGAGACAGAGTCTGTGTGTGCTGTGTATGGGAGACATCATAACAGCTCGTCTCGACTCACCAGCTCAGAGACAACAGAGAATTAGAGACAGAGTCTGTGTGTGCTGTGTATGGGAGACACCATAGCAGCTCATCTCCACCCACCATCTCAGAGACAACAGAAAATTAGAGACACAGTCTGTGTGTGCTGTGTATGGGAGACATCATAGCAGCTCGTCTCCACCCACCAGCTCAGAGACAACAGGAAATTGGAGACAGAGTCTGTGTGTGCTGTGTATGGGAGACATCATAGCAGCTTGTCTCCACCCACCAGCTTAGAGGCAACAGAAAATTGGAGACAGAGTCTGTGTGTGCTGTGTATGAGAGACATCATAGCAGATCATCTCCACCCATCAGCTCAGAGACAACAGAAAATTAGAGACATAGTCTGTGTATCCTGTGTATGGGAGACATCATAGCAGCTTGTCTACACCCACCAGCTCAGAGACAACAGAAAATTAGAGACAGAGTCTGTGTGTGCTGTGTATGAGAGACATCATAGCAGCTCATCTCCACCCATCAGCTCAGAGACAACAGAAAATTAGAGACATAGTCTGTGTATCCTGTGTACGGGAGACATCATAGCAGCTTGTCTACACCCACCAGCTCAGAGACAACAGAAAGTTAGAGACAGAGTCTGTGTGTGCTGTGTATGGGAGACATCATAACAGCTCGTCTCCACTCACCAGCTCAGAGACAACAGAAAATTAGAGACAGAGTCTGTGTGTGCTGTGTATGGGAGACATCATAGCAGCTCATCTACACCCACCAGCTCAGAGACAACAGAGAATTAAAGACAGAGTCTGTGTGTGCTGTGTATGGGAGACATCAGAGCAGACAATCTCCACCCACCAGCTCAGAGACAACTGATAATCAGGCAGACAGTCTGCAGAGTGGAAAAGTGAGAAATACAGGATAGAAGTCATAAAATGGCTAGAAAAAGGGTTGTAACCTCATATACACAGACATGAGCGGTCAAAGGCACTGACAGATCTCTGCCGGCCATTGTGTGGTGCTTACATATAAGTATATTGCAAATAGTTTCCAGGCTCCGGAGCTACAGTACAAGATATAGAAATATTTATCTAATTTTTAAGAGATAAATGTGGTGAAATGTTCGAGGATGAGGAAGAAATCTTTTCTGGTTACAGCCCCATTATATCCCGTGAGATCGCTTCCATTCGTGGCATCGCTGACTGATACACGTCGTCCTCCCACAACTCGGAGACCTAATAACAAACCTTAATAAAAAATAATCTATTGTCTCCTGACACCGACCTGAGCAGCAAGAAGCCGCTTATCGATCCCCTCGGCCAAGATTGGATTTAAGTGGGGGTTTGTCATTTAACTTTCAATAGTCCGTGTCATCATCGCTCACCCCACAATCCACAGAGGATAGGAAAACCCTGAAAATCTCAAGAATTGTGGTGTGAGGGACAGGAGATGATGAGATGATGGTATCTACAGATCAATGAGGAACGATTCCTGGCTGGTTGGCACCACAGGTAGCATAAACTAGCCATGTTTCCCAGGTCAGGGTATCTAGATACAAGGTAACTCCGACTTTTCAACACGAAGGTGGTGGCTCAGACATGGCAACACAGAGGTGGTGGTTCAGATGTGGCAGCATGGAGATGGTGGTTCAGACGTAGCAACACGGAGGTGATGGTTCAGACGTGGCAGCATGGAGATGGTGGCTCAGACATGGCAACACGGAGGTGGTGGTTCAGACATGGCAACACGGAGGTGGTGGTTCAGACGTGGCAGCATGGAGATGGTGGCTTAGACATGGCAGCACGGTGGTAGTGGCTCAGGCGTGTCAGCATGGATGTGATGGTCATGAGCAAGCTTTAGGATGAGACACAGGTTGGAAACACAAGACTGGTACTAGGACACGATAAGCTGAACTAGGCACAGTAATGTAATGGGACCTGATGACTAGCAATGCACAAAATGAATAGGCAACGTTGCTCAGGCACCTCTCCAAAGGGGAGGCAGTCTTAGATACCTTTAGGGTAATAGGTGATCTCAGAGATCATTTCCGGGTAATAAGACGCTGACCTTTTAAGAAAGGGGGCGTTGCCACATGCACACCCTTCAGGCACTCCCAGAAGGCCGGCGCATGGCCTGGAAGCAGGAGAAGGCTGCGGCTCGACATCTGAGCACACCTGCACTGGACATTAAGAGACTAATCAGTCCATCAGAGCTGACCTCTTGGCAGTCATGCACTTAGGGCCCCTGGGGCTGCGCCTGACAATCCCTGTATAGGGGTTAGCTCCATGTTAACTTCTCCAAGGGAGTCCAGTTTACGGCACAGTGGGTCCACTCTCAGATGCTCGCCTCTCTTGGCGACCGTAACACCTTCCTCCAACCCGTCCTGTTTCCTTCTTCCCCTTCTCTTACTCGGTCACCTCCCTACTCTTCCTCCTTCTCTTTCTGTGTTAACTCGCTTCTCTTCTTCCTGTCCTTCCTGTTTTCTTTTTCCCCTTCTCTTACTCTTATACCTCTCTTCCCTTCTTCTTCTCCTTGTCTTACTCTGTCACCTTCCGTCCTTTCATATTTCCTTCTTCTCTTACTCTGATACCTCCCTTCCCCTGCCCTTCCTCTTTCACCTTCATTCCCTTCCTCCTTCCCTTCCTCTGTCATCTCCCATCCCTTCCCCCATTCCTTCCTCTATCATCTCCCTTCCCTTCCCCCTTTTCTTCCTCTGTCACCTCCCTTCCCTTCCCCCTTTCCTTCCTCTGTCACCTCCCCTCCCCCTTTCCTTCCTCTGTCACCTCCCTTCCCCCTTTCCTTCCTCTGTCACCTCCCTTCCCCCTTTCCTTCCTCTGTCACCTCCCTTCCCCCTTCCTTCCTCTGTCATCTCCCTTCCCTTCCCCCTTTCCTTCCTCTGTCACCTCCCTTCCCCCTTCCCCCTTCCTTCCTCTGTCACCTCCCTTCCCTTCCCCCTTCCTTCCTCTGTCACCTCCCTTCCCTTCCCCCTTCCTTCTGTTATCTTCCTTCCCCCTTTCCTTCCTCTGTCACCTCCCTTCCCTTCCCTCTTTCCTTTCTCTGTCACTTACCTTCTTTTCCCCCTTTCCTTCCTCTGTCATATCCCTTCCCTTCCTCTGTTACAGTTAGGTCCAGAAACATTTGGACAGTGACACAATTTCCGCGAGTTGGGCTCTGCATGCCACCACATTGGATTAGAAATGAAATCTCTACAACAGAATTCAAGTGCAGATTGTAATGTTTAATTTGAAGGTTTGAACAAAAATATCTGATAGAAATTGTAGGAATTGTCACATTTCTTTACAAACACTCCACATTTTAGGAGGTCAAAAGTAATTGGACAAATAAACCAAACCCAAACAAAATATTTTTATTTTCAATATTTTGTTGCGAATCCTTTGGAGGCAATCACTGCCTTAAGTCTGGAACCCATGGACATCACCAAACGCTGGGTTTCCTCCTTCTTAATGCTTTGCCTGGCCTTTACAGCCGCAGCCTTCAGGTCTTGCTTGTTTGTGGGTCTTTCCGTCTTAAGTCTGGATTTGAGCAAGTGAAATGCATGCTCAATTGGGTTAAGATCTGGTGATTGACTTGGCCATTGCAGAATGTTCCACTTTTTTGCACTCATGAACTCCTGGGTAGCTTTGGCTGTATGCTTGGGGTCATTGTCCATCTGTACTATGAAGCGCCGTCCGATCATCTTTGCGGCATTTGGCTGAATCTGGGCTGAAAGTATATCCCGGTACACTTCAGAATTCATCCGGCTACTCTTGTCTGCTGTTATGTCATCAATAAACACAAGTGACCCAGTGCCATTGAAAGCCATGCATGCCCATGCCATCACGTTGCCTCCACCATGTTTTACAGAGGATGTGGTGTGCCTTGGATCATGTGCCGTTCCCTTTCTTCTGCAAACTTTTTTCTTCCCATCATTCTGGTACAGGTTGATCTTTGTCTCATCTGTCCATAGAATACTTTTCCAGAACTGAGCTGGCTTCATGAGGTGTTTTTCAGCAAATTTAACTCTGGCCTGTCTATTTTTGGAATTGATGAATGGTTTGCATCTAGATGTGAACCCTTTGTATTTACTTTCATGGAGTCTTCTCTTTACTGGTGACTTAGAGACAGATACACCTACTTCACTGAGAGTGTTCTGGACTTCAGTTGATGTTGTGAACGGGTTCTTCTTCACCAAAGAAAGTATGCGGCGATCATCCACCACTGTTGTCATCCGTGGACGCCCAGGCCTTTTTGAGTTCCCAAGCTCACCAGTCAATTCCTTTTTTCTCAGAATGTACCCGACTGTTGATTTTGCTACTCCAAGCATGTCTGCTATCTCTCTGATGGATTTTTCTTTTTTTTCAGCCTCAGGATGTTCTGCTTCACCTCAATTAAGAGTTCCTTAGACCGCATGTTGTCTGGTCACAGCAACAGCTTCCAAATGCAAAACCACACACCTGTAATCAACCCCAGACCTTTTAACTACTTCATTGATTACAGGTTAACGAGGGAGACGCCTTCAGAGTTAATTGCAGCCCTTAGAGTCCCTTGTCCAATTACTTTTGGTCCCTTGAAAAAGAGGAGGCTATGCATTACAGAGCTATGATTCCTAAACCCTTTCTCCGATTTGGATGTGAAAACTCTCATATTGCAGCTCGGAGTGTGCACTTTCAGCCCATATTATATATATAATTGTATTTCTGAACATGTTTTTGTAAACAGCTAAAATAACAAAACTTGTGTCACTGTCCTAATATTTCTGGACCTAACTGTATATCCCTTCCCCCTTTCCTTCCTCCTTTCCTTCCTCTGTCACCTCCCTTTCCTTCCCCCTTTCCTTTCTCTGTCACCTTCCTTCCCTTCCCCCTTCCCTTCCTCTGTCATCACCCTTCCCCCTTCCCTTCCTCTGTCACCTTCCTTCCCCCTTTCCTTCCTCTGTCACTTCCCTTCCCCTTTCCTTCCTGTCACCTCCCTTCCCCCTTTCCTTCCTCTCACCTCCCTTCCCCCTTTCCTTCCTCTGTCACCTCCCTTTCCTTCCCCCTTTCCTTTCTCTGTCACCTCCCTTCCCCCTTTCCTTTCTCTGTCACCTCCCTTCCCCCTTTCCTTCCTCTGTCACCTTCCTTCCCTTCCCCCTTCCCTTCCTCTGTCATCACCCTTCCCCCTTCCCTTCCTCTGTCACCTTCCTTCCCCTTTTCCTTCCTCTGTCACTTCCCTTCCCCTTTCCTTCCTGTCACCTCCCTTCCCCCTTTCCTTCCTCTGTCACCTCCCTTCCCCCTTTCCTTCCTCTCTCACCTCCCTTCCCTTCCCCATTTCCTTCCTCTGTCATCGCCCTTCCCCCTTCCCTTCCTCTGTCACCTTCCTTCCCCCTTTCCTTCCTCTGTCACTTCCCTTCCCCTTTCCTTCCTGTCACCTCCCTTCCCCCTTTCCTTCCTCTCACCTCCCTTTCCCCTTTCCTTCCTCTGTCACCTCCCTTCCCCCTTTCCTTCCTCTCTCACCTTCCTTCCCCCTTTCCTTCCTCTGTCCCTTCCCTTCCCCTTTCCTTCCTGTCACCTCCCTTCCCCCTTTCCTTCCTCTCTCACCTCCCTTCCCTTCCCCCTTTCCTTCCTCTGTCATCGCCCTTCCCCCTTCCCTTCCTCTGTCACCTTCCTTCCCCCTTTCCTTCCTCTGTCACTTCCCTTCCCCTTTCCTTCCTGTCACCTCCCTTCCCCCTTTCCTTCCTCTCACCTCCCTTTTCCCTTTCCTTCCTCTGTCACCTCCCTTCCCCCTTTCCTTCCTCTCTCACCTTCCTTCCCCCTTTCCTTCCTCTGTCCCTTCCCTTCCCCTTTCCTTCCTGTCACCTCCCTTCCCCCTTTCCTTCCTCTGTCACTTCCCTTCCCCTTTCCTTCCTGTCACCTCCCTTCCCCCTTTCCTTCCTCTCACCTCCCTTTCCCCTTTCCTTCCTCTGTCACCTCCCTTCCCCCTTTCCTTCCTCTCTCACCTTCCTTCCCCCTTTCCTTCCTCTGTCCCTTCCCTTCCCCTTTCCTTCCTGTCACCTCCCTTCCCTCTTTCCTTCCTCTGTCACCTCCCTTCCCTCTTTCCTTCCTCTGTCACCTCCCTTCCCCCTTTCCTTCCTCTGTCACCTCCCTTCCCCCTTTCCTTCCTCTGTCACCTCCCTTCCCTCTTTCCTTCCTCTGTCACCTCCCTTCCCCCTTTCCTTCCTCTGTCACCTCCCTTCCCCCTTTCCTTCCTCTGTCACCTCCCTTCCCTCTTTCCTTCCTCTGTCACCTCCCTTCCCCCTTTCCTTCCTCTCACCTCCCTTTCCCCTTTCCTTCCTCTGTCACCTCCCTTCCCCCTTTCCTTCCTCTCTCACCTTCCTTCCCCCTTTCCTTCCTCTGTCCCTTCCCTTCCCCTTTCCTTCCTGTCACCTCCCTTCCCTCTTTCCTTCCTCTGTCACCTCCCTTCCCTCTTTCCTTCCTCTGTCCCTTCCCTTCCCCTTTCCTTCCTGTCACCTCCCTTCCCTCTTTCCTTCCTCTGTCACCTCCCTTCCCTCTTTCCTTCCTCTGTCACCTCCCTTCCCCCTTTCCTTCCTCTGTCACCTCCCTTCCCCCTTTCCTTCCTCTGTCACCTCCCTTCCCTCTTTCCTTCCTCTGTCACCTCCCTTCCCCCTTTCCTTCCTCTGTCACCTCCCTTCCCCCTTTCCTTCCTCTGTCACCTCCCTTCCCTCTTTCCTTCCTCTGTCACCTCCCTTCCCCCTTTCCTTCCTCTCACCTCCCTTTCCCCTTTCCTTCCTCTGTCACCTCCCTTCCCTCTTTCCTTCCTCTCTCACCTTCCTTCCCCCTTTCCTTCCTCTGTCCCTTCCCTTCCCCTTTCCTTCCTGTCACCTCCCTTCCCTCTTTCCTTCCTCTGTCACCTCCCTTCCCTCTTTCCTTCCTCTGTCACCTCCCTTCCCTCTTTCCTTCCTCTGTCACCTCCCTTCCCCCTTTCCTTCCTTTGTCACCTCCCTTCCCTTCCCCTTTTCCTTCCTCTATACAATCATTAGGGCGTATATTTGGTGTCCTTTATGTAAATCCCACTTCAATAGAAGGATCTATTGACAAGAGGATGATCACAGGCTCTGCACCGACCATCTGTAGAAGTGTTCACCTTCCATATAGCGCCACCACTGGAGATAAGAAGTATTACACATTGCCTATTGAAATAAATGTTCAGGTAGTGCACTGCACAGATATCTCGGGGGGTCCTCCAAAAAAAGGTCCATCCATGTAGATAGGGGTAATAAAATGTTTTTCTTTTTTTCCTAGTCTCGACACCTTTTAAAGTGAAGGGTCCGGGCCGGGAGTTTTTTAATTTGCATTTCTAGGAGATTGAAATGGAGATCTTGTCCTGAGACCGGTGATCCGGGGGGATCATTTTATATATACAGTATATAGCTGCATGTTAAGTGCTGATGGTAAAAATCAATTGCACTTGCGTCTGCGGCTGCCATCGAAGATCAAGACTGAAGAGTCCTGTCAAGATCCATATTAACCCCGATACCCGAGGAGACATGGCTGTCAGTGGAGACCTTGATTACTGAACGCGGCCGCGGCGTCGCCTCCGGTCAGCAGGTTCTGGCCGCGGTGAGCTGTTAGGAAGATGACAAGTAATCTCTTTAGCAGATTGGGGTGAACCACAAACTTAGAATCTTATTTTACTGACGCTTGATTCCCTGACAGGTAGATATTCCTCGCTGATAGCCGGGGCCTCCGGGAAGCAAATTGCTCATTTCAGCCCCGGTATCGGGGCAGACGGTGAATCCGAGCCTGGAAATTCATTCTCGCTCTCTATATCCTTCAGTAGTATATTTTTTTTTTCGCCATCGCGGAAAGATATTTGATAAATGACGATTTATGTTCGGCTGTTAATAAATATTCATGGCGTTTGGATGATGATTTAGGTTTTCTGCACTTACTTAATGTAGTCCACGACGATGGATTATAAATAAGACTGTAACAATTCTATAAATTGGAGGGCGAATATTTATTGGAAGGAGGATGAAGTCTGCTCCGCGCCGGACGCCAATGATAACGGGGAATGCTTAAATCCTCTATGTGTAGGATAAGGGGCAAAATTCCTGATTGTTGGGGGGTTGGATGATTACTAGGGTCCCCATCGAGAACCCCATGTAAATGGAGTGTGCGTCCACTTTACTCATTCTTGTTCTGAATGGAGCAGCAGTGCACATGATCCATTTCCGCTCCACTCACAGAGAGATTTTGGGGGTCCCAGCAATTGGACCCCCAGTCATCGGATAGGCCCTATCCGATAGGGTATAACTTCCAAACTTGAGACTACCCCATTCATGGACTCCACAAATAAATATTCCACCATCAGCCGGTGAAGCATCTTAAAGTCAAGTTGTTATGGTGTCCCCGGTGTTCCCCCTTTCTTGATGTATTGTTTGCTGTATCAATGTCACGATTTAAGACCAACCGACATCTGACGCACAACAAAAATACGCAAACAATACGACAAGAAAGAGGGAACACTGGGGACACAATAACAACGGTAGGCCCTAGCTCTAGTTAGAGGGGTAGATGGGACACCTCCTATCCTCACCTGCAGCTCTCCCTACTGTCCTAGCCAGTGCCTATACAGTCGCCAAGCAGGAACTTGAGACCTTGAGAAAACCCTGTAGTTGCCCTGGCTAGTGTGTTGGCAGGTGGGAGACGCTAGCTCCAACGCTGCACTAATATAACACAAAGAAAGGTAAGACAAACAGGTAAACAGCTACAAATAAAGGATAACGTCCTGCTTCTGGAACACTCCTCAGCTCCTTCCACCAAAGGAACCAGTATACAAATGAATTTGAATCTTCAGCTCTGAAAAAAGACCATGTGTTGCCATTTGTTTTTTTATAATATTTTTCTAGCCCCTTGGGGTCATGTAATGTCTTTTTACCTTTTGCTATAGGCCGTTTTTTTATTTTATGAGCAAGTTTGTAATAAAGCCTGGAAAGATTTTACTTCAAGTGCATTGGAGCTGGATTTTTTTCTTCCTTTTGCAAACCCTGTAGTTGCCCTGGCTAGTGCGTTGGCAGGTTGGGGATGCTAGCCACACTGCTGCACTAATATAAGACAATGAAAGGTAAGACAAACAGGGGAAAACAACAACAAAAAAGATAAAGTCCGGCTTCTGCAATACTCCTCAGCTCCTTCCACCAAGGGAGCCAGTATACAAATAGATTTGTATCTTAAGCAAGGATTGCTGGGAAACACCTCTATTTAAACCTGAAGGGGCATGGCTACAAAGCCGCTACAGCTGAAATACTCAGCTAGGAACTGTTGCAAAAGATCCTAGCAGAAAAACTGACATTAACCATTTCAATACCAAGAGAAACGAAACAACATTTAAATGTAGAGAGACAGATGGAGATGAGAGACGCCAATCCTACAGCTTTCTCTAGTCTCCAGAAACAGTGAGATGACCATGATACTACCCCTAAAAAGGGATATTTTTCACTCCTGGTTGAGAATCCATTACTGCTTCACATTCAAAACAGTACACCTAAATAAAGTGCATAATTTTTGGATGCCTCGTGAAAAAGACTTATCGTCTTCATTTAGTAAAGTACGTTTTTTATACTCCCCAAAGAGGGATCATTTGTATACTCCGCTTATCCTATCTTTACACCAGCATGGCATGGGTCTATCCAAAAAAGTGTCATATTCCCACTTCTGCTTGAAAATCCATTACTTCTTCACTTTCAAAACAATACACCTAAATAAAATGCATAATTCTTGGATGCCTTGTTAAAAAGATTTCTCTTCTTCATTTCGTAAAGTTCAAAGTTTTTATACTCCCCAAACAGATTATTTATGTATTCCTTTTATCCTATCTTTAAACCAGCATGGCTTGTGTCTACCCCAAAGAATGATCATATTTTCACTCCTGGTTGATAATCCATCAATTCTTCACATTCAAAACAGAACACCTAAATAAAAGGCATTTCTCTTCTTAAATTAGCAAAGTGCAAAGTTCTTTATACTCCCCAAAGAGGGATCATTTGTGTATGTCCCTTTACTTATCTTTACACCCGCATGGCATGTGTTTACCCCTAAAAAGGATAATGTTTTCACTCCTATTTGGGAATACATTACTTCTTCAGATTCAAAACAGTACACTTAAATGAAATGCATAATTTTTGGATGTCTTGTGAAAAAGGTTTCTCTTCTTCATTTCATAAAGTACATAGTTCTTTATACTCCCCAAACAGGGATCATTTGTGTACTCCCCTTATGCTACATTTTCAACAGCAAGGCATGCATCTACCCCTAAAAAGGATTATTTTTTCCCACTATTTTTTCCCACTATTGGTTGAGAATCCATTACTTCTTTACATTCAAAATAGTACACCTAAACCAAATGCATAATGTTTGGATTACTCATGAAAAAGATTTCTCTTCTGCATTTAGCAAAGTTTAAAATTTGTATACTCCCCAAACAGCAATCATTTGTATACTTCCTTTATCCTATGTCTGTAACATCAAGACATGCATCTACCCCTAAAAAGGAATCTTTTTTTTTTACTCCTGGTTGAGAATCCATTACTTCTTCACATTCAAAACAGAACACCTAAATAAAAGGCATTTCTCTTCTTAAATTAGCAAAGTGCAAAGTTCTTTATACTCCCCAAACAGGGATCATTTGTGTATGTCCCTTTGTTTATCTTTACACCCGCATGGCATGTGTCTACCCCTAAAAAGGATATTTTTTTCACTCCTGGTTTGGAATCCATTACTTCTTCACATTCAAAACAGTACACCTAAACCAAATGCATAATTTTTTGATGCTGTGTGAAAAAGATTTCTCTTCTTTATTTAGCAAATTTCAAAGTTTCTTATACTCCCCAAACAGGCATTATTTGTGCACTTTCCTTATCCTACACCAGCAAGGCATACGTCACCTCTAAAAATGGATCATTTTTTTTACTTGTGGTTGAATATCCATTTCTTTTTCACATTTAAAACAGTACACCTAAATAAAATTTACAATTAAAATTGTTTAATTTTTGGATTCCTTGTGTAAAAGATTTTTTTTTCATTTAGCAAAGTTCAAAGTTTTTTATACTCATGAAACAGTGATCATATATGTACTCCCCTTATCCTACATTTGCACCATCAAGGCATACATCTACCCCTAAAAAGGATAATTTTTTCTACTCCGGGTTGAGAATCCATTATTTCTTTGCATTCAAAACAGTACACCTAAATCAAACGTATAATTTTTGGATGCCTTGTAAAAGAGATTTCTTTTTTTACTCTAGCATGGTATGTGCCTACCTTAAAAAGGGATCATTTTTTTATTCCTGGTTGAGAAACAATTACTTTTTCACATTCAAAACAGTACACATAAATAAAACACATAATTTTTAAATGCCTTGTGAAAAAGATTTCTCTTGTTCATTTAGCAAAGTTTAAAGTTCCTTATACTCCTCAAACAGGCGGCATCATTTGTGCACTTTCCTTATCCTATCTTTACACCAGCATGGCATGGGTGTACCCAAAAAGGATCATTTTTTTTACTCCTGGTTGAGAATCCATTACTTCTTCACTTTCAAAATAGTACACCTAAACCCAAATGCATAAATTTAAGATGCTGTGGGAAAAAGATTTCTCTTTTTCATTTAGCGAAGTTCAGAGTTCTTTATACTCCCCAAATAGGGATCATTTGTGTCCTCCCCTTATTCTATGTTTCCAATATCAATGCATGCATCTACCCCTAAAAAGAGATAATTTTTTCCCCTCCTGGTTCAGAATCCATTACTTCTTTACATTCAAGACAGTACACCTAAATCAAACGCATAATTTTTTGATTCCTCGTGAAAAAGTTTTCTCTTCTTCATTTAGCAAAGTTCTTATACTCACAAAACAGGAATCATTTGTACTCTCCTTATCCTACATTTGTCCCATCAAGGCATAAATCCACCCTTAAAAAGGATGATTTTTTCCACTCCTGGTTGAGAATCCATTATTTTTTTACATTCAAAAGAGTACACCAAAATCAAACGTATCATTTTTGGATGCTTTGTAAAAAAGATTTATTTTTTTTCACTCTAGCATGGCATGTGCCTACCTTAAAAAGGGATAATTTTTTCACTCCTGGTTGAGAATCAATTACTTCTTCACTTTCAAAACAGTAAACCTAATCCAAATGCACAATTTTTGGATGCCTCGTGAAAAAGATCAAAGTTCCTTATACTCTCCAAACATGCATCATTTGTATACTCCCTTTATCCTATCTTTATTCTAGCATGGCATGTGTCTACTCCTAAAAGGGATCATTTTTTCACTCCTGCTTGAGCATCAATTACTTCTTCATTTTCAAAACACTACACCTAATCCAAATGCATAATTTTTGGATGCCTCGTGAAAAAGATCAAAGTTCATTATATTCCACAAACATGCATCATTTGTATACTTCCTTTATCCTATCTTTATTCCAGCATGGCATGTGTCTACTCCTAAAAAGGGATCTTTTTTTCACTCCTGGTTGAGAATCCATTATTTCTTTACATTCAAAACAGTACACCGAAATCAAACGTATCATTTTTGGATGCCTTGTTAAAAAGATTTATTTTTTTACTCTTGCATGGTATGTGCCTACCCTAAAAAGGATAATTTTTTCACTCCTGGTTGAGAATCAATTACTTTTTCACTTTCAAAACAGTACACCTAAATAAAACACATTATTTTTTGATGCCTTGTGAAAAAGATTTCTCTTTTTCATTTAGCAAAGTTCAAAGTTCCTTATACTCCCCAAACAGGGATCATTTGTGCACTCTCCTTATCCTATCTTTACACCAGCATGGCATGTGTCCCCCCCTAAAAAGGGATAATTTTTTTCTATCATTTCTCCATCCAGGTTGGTTCCTCCTATTAGGATTCTGTGCTTGTCTCTGATGATATATGTCCTATCTAACCAGTTACCCCAAGCAAATGTAAGATTATTAATGTAATACATTGCAAATTAATTTTCATTAAATGACAGGATGAAGGTTGAGATGAGAAGTGTCTGTCAATGAGACGACTTCTAATCAGAGGAGAAATTTAAATAAAGCTGCGGGGGCCGGCGGGTGCAGCTGTCTGCAGGCGAAATACGGTGCACAGGGTGATGAGGGAGAGAGCAGGAGCTTCACTCCATGAGGGGCACAGCACAGACCCTGTTTTAGATTGGGGTCCCTTTTGATCATATGAGGTCCCTACTAATTGCCTACTAAAACCATAGTCTATGTGAATCCAGTCCACCTCTTAAATTAAAAGGTACCTCATGTTGTCATGTTATGAAAAGCTGGTACCCTCTTTCGTACTCCCCAATTTTTCACTTTAAGTTTTTCCTCTTTTCCTTCCAAGAGCCAAACGTTTTTCATTTGTTCGATAACTGGAGAAATGGGGAGGGGGGGGATATGCGGCTGCATAGTCATATGAGATAGCTGGATGGAAGCTCTAGTTCAAGAAGTATTCGTTCAAGTCTAGTATTGCAGTAATGAGAAGGGGGATACGTAGCTGCAGAGCTTCGTAATTCAGTGATATGAGAAGGCTGAGTGGTAGTCATATTGGTTGATTATATTGATTCAATAATGGGGAGGGGGGATATGCTGTTGCATATGGGAAAGCTGGGTGCTGGCAGTTATTGTTTTGGTTCCCCATGTCATTCTTTGCTCTTCATTCCTGCTCAATCAGTTTACCCTTAGGACAGTTCCCCATCGCTGCTTTTATGAAACGGTCCCACAATGGACGATGTGGCCCCCGCAGTGCATTAAGTGGCCCCTGCAGGGTATGACATGGCCTCTGCAGCTGCAGTGGATTACAGGGCCTCCGCAGTGGATTACATGTCCCCCACACCCAGCAGTGGATGGCGTGGCCTCCACAATGAATTACGTGGCCCCTGCAGTGGATGACGTTTCACAGCAGTGGATTACATTGCTCTCACAGTGGATGATGTGGTCCCTGCAGTGGATTACATATCTGACGCAGTGGATGATGTGGCGTCGGAAGTGATGAAGTGGCCCTGCAGTGGATGACATGACCTTGTAGGTGATGACATGGCCCCGCAGTGGATTACGTGGTCCTGCTGTGGCTGACATGACCCCCCTATGGAGGATATGGACCCCGCCGTGGATGACTTGACTCCCTCAGTGGATGACATTTCCCAGCAGTGGATTACGTGGTCCATGTGTGAAACCCCACAGGTGTTGTGTCTGTGCATTACCTTCAGGGACTCCACGTGGATGGAACAGTCTTGTCACAGGTAGGGAACCTTTTTTTAGGATTATTGTGATGCCACTCTCGGTATTGTGGTCAGGGTGACCGCCACTGCAGATTAAGGGGTGCCTGGGGCTGATAGTGGGTGCAGTCAGTTGTAGTGGCCTCCCGAGAGTGAGGCAAGCCCCAGGGCCCTGTGTAGGTGTGTGGCACCATAAGTCGCAGAATGACTCACACGCTCAAGCAGAATGTCTTTCAGGGGTTTTATTCACATTAGGTGGCAGGGTGAGTAACCCGGGCGTAGCTGGGATGAACCAGGCTGGAACCAGGTATCCTTCCGGCTGGCTGATGAGGATGACTACCAATGTGCCTTCCTTAGTCCTTTGTGTTTTTGTGGTGACCCCGACTTGAAGTCAATACGGGGGTCACCCAGGGAAGTTGCTGCTGCCTGTTCTCCCCTCGTTTTGTCCCGTTTGCTTGTAGCCTGGACCAGGTCACTCCGGCTGCTTGCCTCCTGTGAACTATGGGCCCTCTCGTTGCTACGTGGCTGCAGACTCTGTGGTGTTGTCTTGAGGGTCTGAAGTGCCCCCTCAGGCAGGTTTGGCAGAAGAAAGGTGAATCTATCTCTGCACTGGGACCAGTTACCCTTGCGGGCCTGGCACCTCCCTGGCAGTCCCCTTACTCTGCCACCCCTTTGCTTTCTCTAGCCTTGGGTGGATTTCGGGCGGCACTACCAGGTGACCGATCTTCCCCGTCGGTAGTCACTGCGCATACGCTGTCAGCTTGTGACAGACTCCAGGGTCTGCTGCATGCGACTGCTCTCCCTGAGCTGCACTCACTAACTGGCTCACTACTTCCTCCTCTCCTGTTCTTGCCTACGCAACCTAACAACCAGGCTCTCTACCACACCCCTTGAGTGGACATGGAGGCCACGCCCCCTCCTGGAATCTCTCAGGGTTCCTCCCAAAGGTAGATGTGTGAGACCTGATTACTATGCGCCTGTGTAGTCACACCTCGGTCAGCCTTCTGGATTACCTGTATTGTACTGCCCCCAGCATGGGTGCAGTACTCAGTGGTGCGCCATATTCCCCCTTAGTTATCACTAGCACGTCCTCGGACTGCAAGACAACATTTTAAAATGCATAAAACAGTAAAACATTTAAAACCTTTTAAAACCACCAGGTACCATGCATCACCACCCTCCACCCACAAGTCCGTTAACCCACCCAAAACCCTCTCGGGAGGCAGGACACCGGTCCTTTTAGCAACCAGGTCTGGGCCATCCGCTTCCCCAGACCTTTCCTCCAGTCTTCCTCTCCCGTTGAGCCGCGCCTTCGGCCACTTTTGGCAGGATGTAGAGGCGGCTTTCTTGGTCTGGTGGTTTCAGGGTATACCTGGCCTGGTGGAGCCGCGCCTTCAGCCTCTTCTGGCAGGATGTAGAGGCGGCCTCCACAGTTGGTGCTGACCAGGTACCCTCTTTGTGGTGGAGAGCCAGGCCCCATAAACAGGCGTGCTCTGGTGGTGGTACCTCTGGGGTAACTATATACACTGCGAGAGTTTGTGGCTATAGCCAGTTCAAAGCCTATGGTCCGTATTTTTCAAAGTGCAAAAAGGGGTTTCTCACATAAGTTCATGTGGGCGCATTTCTTGAACTTTTCAACGTTGCAAACTTCAAACTTGTAACTTGCTGTACTTTACTTTATTTCTTCACTTTACATGGACTTATTGGTGACTGCAGGCTCCCAGACTACATACATGCTTGGGGCCAGTACTGTCAGCTCTTCATCAGTAGAGGGTGTTGGGCTCTCTTCATCCCAGCGGGAGTACGGCAGCATCTCTGGCTCTGGGCCTCTCCTCCCCTTTAGTGCTCTTGAGCACTCCTCTCGTTGTAGCGCTGGGGATGGGTCCTCATCAGCAGGCCAGGGCGGTGGGCTTTTTAGCGTGGATGTTACTGGAGTCTTCTTGTGGGAATGCGGAGGGAGCAGATACCGGTCTACCATCTCCTTTGGGAAATGAGCCTCCAGATCAGCCTTAAGCCTCAGGTATTTGGGGTCCTCGTCCGGTGGGGACGGGAGGACCAATTCCTTGGGCTGCGGAGCGGCCTCTGCTCTGACTTACAGGCCGGGGTAGATGACCTTGCGGTCTTGTCTTGGCGGGCCGCGCCCTGCGTGGCGGCGGCCTGATCTTGGCGGGCCGAACCTGGCATGGCGGTGGCCTGGTCTTGGCGGGCCGGGCCTGGCATGGCGGCGGCTTGGTCTTGGCGGGCCGGGCCTTGCATTTCGGCGGCCTGGGTCAGCGTCACTCCTGCGGCGTGGATAAGCGTCGCTGCTGTGGCGGGATCTTGGCGGGCTGGGCAGGACAAACGCTGCGGCGGCCTGATCTGTGCGGGCCGAGCCTGGAGGGGCTGCGGCCTGGTTCAGAATCGCCGCGCCGGGCGTCTCTCCGGGGACCGCGGGCATGGGGTCGGGGCACTTGCACAGGCAGGGACATCAGATGACTCCCCCCTCAGCAGCATCACCGGTGTCCGGGCTGTCGCTCCTCCGCGCGTCGCTTGCCTCGTCGTCCATTTCTCATGGGCCCGAGCGACTCCAGCCATCTCGTTGAGCTCTGCGCGTGCCTCCTGGATCTGCTGCATCACCTTCGCCTCCAGCCTTTCACACCACTGGTCCAGCTCCCAGTCCCACCAGGCAGCGGAGCCCAGCTCTGGATCGCTGCGTGTGAACGCCATCCTCTCTGCACGATCTTCTCGCAGCAGCAGGCTTGTGGCTTCCTCTTGCAGCTTTTCTTTTAATAGCAGACTTTCGCTTTCTCCTTCTTCTTCCACCAGCCTTGTACTTCGCCTCCGGGTAAGGTCAGAGCTCTTTCCATCACACCCGAGGTCAGTACGCTGCAGGGGATCTCTCCCTGTAACTAGCCACACCTCTTCGTGGGCGGTAACTTCTTCTTTTGCGCGCTGCTGTTTCTTGGTGCTCTTTTCATGGTGGCAATATGGCGGCGCTTCCAATTTTTCAAGCGGACCACCCAGGCATATGGTCACCTGTCTTAACAGGTCTAGTCCTTATCCTGTTTGTGACGCCAGATGTGAAGCCCCACAGGTGTTGTGTCAGTGCATTACCTTCAAGGACTCCACATGGATGGAACAGTCTTGTCACAGGTAGGGAACCTTCTTTTAGGATTTTCGTGACGCCACTCTCGGTATTGCGGTCAGGGTGATCGCCACTGCAGATTAAGAGGTGCCTGGGGCTGATGGTGGGTGCAGTCAGTTGTAGTGACCACCCAAGAGTGAGGCAAGACCCAGGCCCTGTGTAGGTGTGTGGCACCATAAGTCGCAGAATGACTCACACGCACAAGCAGAATGTCTTTCAGGGGTTTTACTCACATTAGGTGGCAGGGTGAGTAACCTGGGCGTAGCTGGGATGAACCAGGCTGGAACCAGGTATCCTTCTGGCTGGATGATGAGGGTGACTACCATCTTGCCTTCCTTAGCCCTTTGTGTTTTTGTGGTGACCCCGACTTGAAGTCCCTACGGGGGTCACCCAGGGAAGTTGCTGCTGCTTGTTCTCCCCTCGTTTTGGCCTGTTTGCTTGTAGCCTGGACCAGGTCACTCCGGATGCTTGCCTCCTGTGAACTATGGGCCCTCTCTTTGCTACGTGGCTGCGGACTCTGTGGTGTTGTCTTGAGGGTCTGAAGTGCCCCCTCAGGCAGGTTTGGCAGAAGAAAGGTGAATCTATCTCTGCACTGGGACCAGTTACCCTTGCGGGCCTGGTACCTACCCGGCAGTCCCCTTACTCTGCCACCCCTTTGCTTTCTCTAGCCTTGGGTGGATTTCGGGTGGCACTACCAGGTGACCGATCTCCCCCGTCGGTAGTCACTGCGCGGACGCTGTTAGACTGCCACAGCTCCAGGGTCTGCTCCTCACGTCTGCTCTCCCTGAGCTGCACTCACTAACTGGCTCACTACTTCCTCCTCTCCTGTTCTTGCCTACGCAACCTAGCAACCAGGCTCTCTACCACACCCCTTGAGTGGAGATGGAGGCCACGCCCCCTCCTGGAATCTCTCAGGAGTCCTCCCAAAGGTAGATGTGTGAGACCTGGTTACTATGCGCCTATGTAGTCACACCTCGGTCAGCCTTCTGGATTACCTGTATTGTACTGCCCCCAGCACGGGTGCAGTACTCAGTGGTGCCTGACCAGGTCAGGGGCGCCAGACATGCAGTGGATTACATGGCCCCTGCAGTGGATGACGTGGTCACCACAGTGGATTATGTGGCCCCCGATGTGGATGATATAGCCCCTGCAGTGGATGATGTGGCCCCTGCAGTGGATGACGTGGCCCCTGCAGTGGATGACGTGGCCCCCGCGGTGGATGATGCATGCAGTATAATTACGGGGACTCTGAGGCTCGTCCTGCCAGGGCCATCAGCATTATTCCAATGATCCGTTCCTGCATCTTCACCGAAAAAGCTTTTTGGATTCTGTTCCAACAGTTGCAGTCAGAATTCGCATTTTTGTCCAGAGCTGCGCTCAGTGGTAGATACGACCCAACACGTCATAGACCCACATTACTGATCCTAGGAAGGCAGAACACAAGTCTCCAAGGAGGCAAATCCCATTAAATTCCCTTAACCGTCCTGTCTGAAGCAATCTGAGTCCGCATTACCGGGCGGCGATTGTAGGTAACTTTGATATTACTCGGGGGAAACGCAGAGAAAAGTGGACGACGTCTGCACATTTCGGGATCTTTCCATAGACTGCAGCATCACTAACTAATCCCAATCACCTCCCGTCCGGCAGTCCTGAGCGCTCGCACCGGGCAGGACTTTTGGCCCTGTTCATCCTGATCCTCCTGGTTCTTCCTGGCTGCCACACCATCCTCAAACAGAAATGCTAAAAAGACATTTTTTCCACTTTTTTTTAGCAGTTTGACTTACAATGGGGTCCGCAGATGCCCCCCGAGGTGTTCCCAATACAGAGGGGCGCTGGAAAGGAAACATCACACCCAGATGTGAACATAACAAGGACCAAAGAACTTCATATAACACATTAGAGAAGGGAGCGCACAACTGCACCCAAATGTAAGGATTTACGAAGGGCGGTCATTGATATCCCTCCATCCGGAGCCGCTCCATACATGCCCGGCACATACTCTCCATTCTCATCCAAAAAGCCTCTTTCATCTTCTACGTCTGAAGGATGATGCACAGAAATAGCTGTAATTTGGAGAAATGAGCGCAGGATGGGTCTGGTTTTTGATCTTTAGGGCTCGCTCACGAGAAAACATCACATTTTGACCAATGTAATGCAAAGAGGCAAAGCAGATCTGAGAAAAAAAGGAAAATTGGACATAATTTCTCACAAAACCCCCCAAAATTGGGCCGGACAAATTTGTTTTCACCTTTCCAAAATTGTGGGAAAAAAAACTTTGTTTCAAGCATGTGATGCTCGTTCAAACTCACCTGTGGGCAATATGAAAATCACACCTGAAACCAGATAAAAAGGGGAGAAGTTGACTCAATCTTTGCATGGTGTGTCTGTATGTGCCACACTTAGGGGTACTTTGCACACTACGACATCGCAAGCTGATGCTAGCGATGCCGAGCGCAATAGTCCCCGTCGCAGCAGCGATATCATGGTGATAGTTGGCGTAGCGAACATTATCGCTACGGCAGCTTCACATGCACTCACCTGCCCTGCGACGTCGCTCTGGCCGGCGACCTGCCTCCTTTCTAAGGGGGCGGGTCATGCGGCGTCACAGCGACGTCACACGGCAGGCGGCCAATAGAAGCGGAGGGGCGGAGATGAGCGGGACGTAAACATCCCACCCACCTCCGTCCTTCCGCATAGCCGGCGTGAGCCGCGGTGACGCAGGTAAGGAGATGTTCCTCGCTCCTGCGGCTTCACACACAGCGATGTGTGCTGCTGCAGGAGCGAGGAACAACATTGTACCGTCGCTGCTGCACAATTATGAAAATGTCGGACGCTACACCGATGATACGATTACGACGCTTTTGCGCTCGTTAATCATATCAAAAACGCTTTACACACTACAATATCGACAGCGACGCCGGAAGTGCGTCACTTTCGATTTGACCCCACCGACATCGCAGCTGCGATGTCGTAGTGTGCAAAGTACCCCTAAGAATGGAGCACAAAAAAGAGGAGAAGAGAACTGTGTGAGGACTGGAGAACCAAAATTATTGAAAACTATCAACAATCTCAAGATTATAAGTCCATCTCCAGAGATCTTGATGTTCCTTTGTCCATCTCCAGAGATCTTGATGTTCCTTTGTCCACTGTGCGCAACCTAATCAAGAAATTTACAACCAATGGCAATGTAGCTAATCTCCCTGGACGTGGATGGCACAAAATCATTGCTGAAAGGTTGTAACGCAGATGGTGGATATGCTTCTCCAATCAAGGTCCAAATAAATTCAAGCTGTCCTGCAGGCTCAGGTGGGCATCAGTGTCAGCGCAAACTATCCATCCATATCTGAATGTAATGAAATGCTATGGAGGAGACCCAGGAGGACCCCACTGCTGACACAGATACATAATAAAGCCAAAATGTACATGAGTAACCAAAATCCTTCTGGGAAGGTGTCTTGTGGACAGATGAGACCAAGATAGAGCTTTTTCGTAAAGCGCATCATTCTACTGTTTACAGAAAATGAAATGAGGCCTACAAAGAAAAGAACACAGCACCTACAGTCAGACATGGTGGAGGTCAGAGATGTCTGGGTTTGTTTTGCTGCCTCTGGCACTAGTGGCCTTGACTGTGTGCAAGACATCATGGAATCTGAAGCTTGCCAAAGGATTTTGGGTGGGAATTTAGAGCCCAGTGTCAGAAAGCTGGGTTAAGTCCTAGGTCTTGGGTGTTCTTGCAGGACAATGACAATGGCTCCTACAAGGATTTTATTACATTTTATATACACAGAATTGTAAATATTTTTTGGTTTATTGTCGCACGGATGAAGTATAGCAGATTGTAACATTTGTGTGGTATAGACACAATGTGCGGCTCGTGTGATCACCTGTCACCGTCAGCGGATCGCACAGCACCGCCGCCACACATCATTATATCATTAGATTTGTTAAGTAATCCAGCGGGTATTACTCTAATTATAGATCCAAATCCTCCTCCGCCGTCCCCCGAGAAATCATCCGTGTGATGTCAGTCAGCGCCTCACTTACACAAATCCTCCGGGTCCAAGAGCAAAATGCAAAAAGCAAAGCCTAATATTCATCAATTACCAAACCCTCAGCTGCAGCAATCACTAATCTGCCTGCTGCTATATCACAGGTCTGAAGACCGACAGCAACAGCACGGAACTCCGGAACACTGCAGGATAAACAATGGAAGGTGTGTACACAGGGACTGCACCAGCAGAATAGTGAGTGCAGCTCCGGAGTATAATACAGGATGTAACTCAGGATCAGTAATGTAATGTACACAGTGACTGAACCAGCAAAATAGAGAATGCAGCTCTGGAGTATAATACAGGAGGTAACTCAGGATCAGTAATGTATGTACACAGTGACTGAACCAGCAGAATAGAGAATGCAGCTCTGGAGGATAATACAGGAGGTAACTCAGGATCAGTAATGTAATGTATGTACACAGTGACTGCGCCTGCAGAATAGTGAGTGCAGCTCTGGAGTATAATACAGGAGGTAACTCAGGATCAGTAATGTAATGTATGTACACAGGGACTTCACCAACAGAATAGTGAGTGCAGCTCTGGAGTATAATACAGGAGAGGTAACTCAGGATCAGTAATATAATGTATGTACACAGTGACTGCGCCTGCAGAATAGTGAGTGCAGCTCTGGAGTATCCAGGATGTTTCCATTGCTTGTTCTGGGATTTCTTTAGTAAGTGGAGTTCTCCTTTAATCCCCTGTATGTATTGCGCTGGCAGCTCTTGGAGCACAGACCTCTATTATTATTATTCATACAATTTGGAGACCAGCAGAAACACTTGTCACCACAAATGGTTATTGTGCGCTGATCCAGGCGAGCAGATGGGTTTTGCAGGAATTTGTTGGCTGTTATTTGGGATTATTTAATTTGCTTAAGTACTGTAATCAATTTCTTCTAAATATGTTCGATTTAATGCAATATTCCGGGGTCTGGATACTTTGTGGCCCAGTTAATCAGGATTTCATCTGGCAGCGGCGGCCGCTCGTCCTCACCCAGGAACACGGTTCTGCGTACAATAATTCATTTAATTCCGCAAAGTTGAGATAAGAGTGACCAGCACAGACCGGGGCGGAGGAGCGGAGGATCGGCCGTACCCGCCACCACCATGTTACGTCCAGTATTTCACTGGTGGAACTTTACTAACATCTTCCTTATGTTACAGCCATAGACATTAATGGTCGCTCCGAAGCTGTGCGTCATATAAGTGATACCTTCCACCGAGCCCGTCTGTGTAATACTGGAGACTCATCAGCTGTATCTAAGCTGTTATTGTCTGCCAGGGTATCTAATCCTATTTTCTATCCATTTCTGATGCTTCTTGAAGTGTTTGTGGTCACTGTCCTGCTGGAAGACCCATGACCTAGGACTATACCCAGCTTTCTGACGCTGGGCAGTACATTGGCACCCAAAATCCTTTGGTAATCTTCAGATTTCATGATGTCTTGCACACAGTCAAGGCCTCCAGTGCCAGAGGCAGCAAAACCACCCCAAAACGTCTCTGACCTCCACCATGTCTGACTGTAGGCGCTGTGTTCTTTTCTTTTTAGACCTCATTCCATTTTTGGTAATCATTACAATGATGTGCTTTACCAAAAAGCTCTATCTTGATCTCATCTGTCCACAAGACGCTTTCCCAGAAGGATTTTGGTTACTCACGTACATCTTGGCAATCTGCAGTCTAGCTTTTTCAAGTCTTTTTGTCAGCAGTGGGGTCCTCCTGGGTCACCTCCATAGCATTTCATCCCACTGACACTGATGCTCTCTGGGCTGCAGCTTGAATTTTTTTGGATCTTGATTGGGGCTTATCCACCATCCGGACTATCCTGCATTATAACCTTTCATCATTTTTTCTCTGCCATCCACATCCCGGGAGATTAGCTACAGTGCCATGGGTAGTAAACATCTTGATTATGTTCTACACCGTAGACAAAGAAACATCAAGATCTCAGGAGATTGACTTGTAACCTTAAGTTTGTTGATATTTTTCAACAATTTTTCTTCTCAACTACTCAAACAGTTCTCTTCTCCTCTTTCTGTTCTCCATGCTTAGTGTGGCACACAAACACACACAATGCAAAGATTGAGTCAACTGCTCCCCTTTTTATCTGGTTTCAGGTGTGATTTTCATATTGCCCACACATGTTTCTTGCCATAGGTGAGTTTGGATGGACATCAAACGCTTGAAACAAAGTTCTTTACCCACAATTTTGGAAAGGGGAAAACAACTTTGTCCGGCCCAATTTTTGGTAAATGTCTGATTATGTTCCACACCGTGGACAAAAGAACATCAAGATCTCTGGAGATGGACTTGTAACCTTCAGTTTGTTGGTATTTTTCAACAATTTTTCTTTTCAACTCCTCAGACCGTTCTATTCTTCTCTTTCTGTTCTCCATGCTTAGTGTAGCACATGCAAAACAAAGATTGAGTCAACTTCTCCCCCTTTATCTGATTTCAGGTGTGATTTTCATATTGCCCACACCTGTTACCTGCCATAGGTGAGTTTGGATGGACATCAAACGCTTATAACAAAGTTGTTTACCCACAATTTTGGAAAGGGGAAAACAACTTTGTCCGGCCCAATTTTTGGTAAATGTCTTGTTTATGTTCCGCACCGTGGACAAAAGAACATCAAGATCTCTGGAGATGGACTTGTAACCTTCAGTTTGTTGTTATTTTTCAACAATTTTTCTTTTCAACTCCTCAGACCGTTCTATTCTCCTCTTTCTGTTCTCCATGCTTAGTGTAGCACATGCAAAACAAAGATTGAGTCAACTTCTCCCCCTTTATCTGACTTCAGGTGTGATTTTCATATTGCCCACACCTGTTACTTGCCATAGGTGAGTTTGGATGGACATCAAATGCTTGAAACAACGTTGTTTACCCACAATTTTGGAAAGGTGGCAACAATTTTGTGTGACATTATGCCCAATTTGCCTTTTTTCGTGTTGTTCCAATACACACAAAGAAAATAAACAAGTGCGCTTGAAATAGTTTTCTAGGAGAAATACTTATTTTTTGGAACAATTTCATGAGTGCTAACTCTTCCGGCCATGACTGTATATCATCCAGTTATATGTGATCCAGTCTACTGAGCTCTTGTATCTTGTGGACCACTAGGGGTCTGACCACTGGGACACCAGGGACCGTGAGGGGAGCCCTATTCTGGGGTTCGGTGGGGTCCCCCAGACCAGAAAGTTATTCCTCATCCTACACGTAGCGAAGAGTTTCAGTTCTGGAAATCCCTTTTAACCCCCACCGCTCTGCCGGACATTATATGCTCCACGCCCCGGCCGTCCTCGCTGTCCGCGGCGCCTCTTGCCTGTGTGGTTACATCCCCGCTATCTGTGCGCTTTATTTCAGGAATACAACACTAATCAGCCAATTTTATTTCATTATCTGAATGCACCTAAAGCAAAAACAGCACGAAGCAGAATAAATAAGCTGCAAATTGACTATGTAAATCTACGACTTCAAAAGTGCAGGGAACGAGCCGCGGCTTGCCTTTGTGCCGCTGTATGGAGTGCGCGGTAATTGGATGCTGCATCCTATAGATTTATATCGGCTGCTGGAAGAACTGGAGGAGGCTCATTAATGGCAGCACTAGACATGGAGAGATGGCTCCTGAGGGTCTACATTATTCTCCACATTGTACTGGTGATGGAGGAACGGAAAATACTACTACTACCCCCAATGAAATGATACTACTACTGCTATTGTTTGCTTGTCTTGTACCATCCCTACTACTACTCTGTCCTCTGTGACATATAGATTGTCAGCGGCTGCTCCTGACCATGTGCTACATAGAGACGGGAGAGCAGGAATCCCTCATGTCTGTGTGTGCTGTGTATGGGAGACATCATAGCAGCTCGTCTCCACCCACCAGCTCACAGACAACTGCAAACTAGAGACAGAGTCTGTGTGTGCTGTGTATGGGAGACATCAGAGCAGCTCATCTGCACCCACCAGCTCAAAGACAACTGCAAACTAGAGACAGAGTCTGTGTGTGCTGTGTATGGGAGACATCAGAGCAGCTCATCTGCACCCACCAGCTCAGAGGCAACTGCAAACTAGAGACAGAGTCTGTGTGTGCTGTGTATGGGAGACATCATAGCAGCTCATCTCCACCCACTAGCTCACAGACAACTGCAAACTAGAGACAGAGTCTGTGTGTGCTGTGTATGGGAGACATCATAGCAGCTCGTCTCCACCCACCAGCTCACAGACAACTGCAAACTAGAGACAGAGTCTGTGTGTGCTGTGTATTGGAGACATCAGAGCAGCCAATCTCCACCCACCAGCTCAGTGACAAATGCAAACTAGAGACAGAGCATGTGTATGCTGTGTATGGGAGACATCAGAGCAGCCAATCTCCACCCACCAGCTCAGAGACAAATGCAAACTAGAAACAGAGTCTGTGTGCTGTGTATGGGAGACATCAGAGCAGCTCGTCTCCACTCACCAGCTCAGTAACAAATGCAAACTAGAAACAGAGCCTGTGTGTGCTGTGTATTGGAGACATCAGAGCAGCCAATTTCCACCCACCAGCTCAGTGACAAATGCAAACTAGAAACAGAGCCTGTGTGTGCTGTGTATTGGAGACATCAGAGCAGCCAATCTCCACCCACCAGCTCAGTGACAAATGCAAACTAGAAACAGAGCCTGTGTGCTGTGTATTGGAGACATCAGAGCAGCCAATTTCCACCCACCAGCTCAGTGACAAATGCAAACTAGAGACAAAGCCTGTGTGTGCTGTGTATGGGAGACATCAGAGCAGCTCGCCGCCATCCACCAGCTCAGAGACAACTGGAAATTCAAGACCGAGCCTGCAGAGGGAAACTGGTGAAAAATGAAGGATCCTAGAGCTCATAATTGTGCAGTAATCTGGTCAATTACATGGAAGGAGGAGTATAGAGACCAGTGGATGACCACCCACTGAGAATTACAGAATGGGTGGAGCATAGTCCACAGCAGCACTGAGTATTTCAGGCGATGCATTAGCTGCTATTTCAACCTACCCACTCGTGATCATTTGCCACACTAGTTACGGGGAAGTACCAAGCGAATGGCGAAAGGGAAGGAGAACCCTATGTCTAGGGAAGGGGAAGGGGGAGATGGTGACCCCTGATCAAAGCTACCGGTGGGCCCTGGCTTCCCTCACCACCCTAGATAGGTTCCACACCTATGCGCCAAGCAGTATACCTGGCCCTTGGCTTCCATCCCCCCTTGATAGGTTCAGCACCTATGCGCTGAGCAGGATACCTGGCCCTGTCTTCCCTCACCACCCTAGATAGATTTCATATCTATGCGCTGAGCAGGATAGCTGACCCTGGCTTCCCTCACCACCCTAGATAGGTTCCGCACCTATGCGCCGAGCAGTATACCTGACCCTGGGCTTCCCTCACCACCCTAGATAGGTTCCACACCTATGCGCTGAGCAGGACACCTGACCCTGGCTTCCCTCACCACCCTAGATAGGTTCTGCACCTATGCGCTGAGCAGGACACCTGACCTTGGCTTCCCTCACCACCCTAGATAGGTTCCGCACCTATGAGCTGAGCAGGACACCTGACCCTGGCTTCCCTCACCACCCTAGATAGGTTCCACACCTATGAGCTGAGCAGGACACCTGACCCTGGCTTCCCTCACCACCCTAGATAGGTTCCGCACCTATGCACCGAGAAGGACACCCGACCCTGGCTTCCCTCACCACCCTAGATAGGTTCCACACCTATGCGCTGAGCAGGATACCTGGCCCTGGCTTCCCTCACCACCCTAGATAGATTTCATATCTATGCACCGAGCAGGACACCTGACCCTGGCTCCCTTCACCAACCTAAATAGGTTCTGCATCTATGCGCCAAGCAGGATACCTGACCCTGGGTGACCCTAAAATAGGCCCTAGGTAGAGAGCAGAGGGGATGAGCACTAGTCAACCTCACTAAGGTTTAAAGAACACACAGGGATAATAAACAGGAGGAAGTAAACAAATAACTTATCTCCAGATGACTCCAGGAGAGGAATTGCACCAATAAAGTTTCTCCAGATGAATACAAGCTGACTGCTTGCACTGAAGACTTGTTAAGGGTATTAGACCTATCACCAGCACAGAGTAAAGGGCAATGAGGGTATATAAAGATTCATAGGAAAGTGATGAAGATTAACAGCTAAAAAGGTGAGGAAATCCGCAGGGTCCTAAAGAGAAAGGGAAAAGGTGAAAGCCAGAGAGGAGCTAGTGTACCCAAACGCTGCGACCTTCTACAGCCAGACACCACAGGATTGTCAGTCAAGAGTGACACAGCTAAGGAACTAGCTGATCAGTGATATATTGGGGGTTGGAGAATGAACAGTTACTGTACACAGTAGAAGGAGCATAGTTCCCAGCAGCACAGAGTATTTCAGAAGAAGATATTGACCATGTTTGCTATTGATTCATAGTCAGTGATATATAGGGGGATGCAGACTGATCCGTTATGTAGTGGAAAGAATAGAGAAGAATATTAATCCTGTGCCAGATGTCTTTGCTCTGTAGCAATCATCTTATTTTTCCGGTACAAAGTGTACAATGATCTGTTCTCCCCTCGGCATTCAGGTCCGGCACATTTCCCAGCAGTGCCTCTCTCATAGGCGGTGATCAGCGGCTCAGGTGCGGCCTCCACTCTGCGGCTCCGAGTATGAAAATGCCTATTAATCTGCACAGCCAGATAAACATATCTTGTTCCTTCTCTTCCCCGCTGCGCTCATCAGTGAAAGCGCGCAGATCAGAGGGCTGAGCGCTCATTAGCATCATATAAGAATATATTACAGTGCACAATGCGGCTAATACCTGACGGCCGCCGGACTAACGTACAATCAAGGCTGTGGGCAAGAAATGCGCTCCTCAAAAAACCCCAAAATATCTGACGAATCCGCGAGGATCAGTAATAACAGAGTCCGTCTCCTGCAACTGGACTGAGCCTTGAAAACTAGTACAAAATCAAAGTTTCTCCTATAGCCACTGATTAGCCCCGATGTTTGGCTGTGGGGCGCTGTCATTACATCAGACTTTGCATATATCAATAGTACAAGTGAATAGAAGAAACTCTGTAATTTATTGTATCAAAGAAATCTGCTTGTTTCTCCACTTATTAGCCCCTTCTATTCCCATTGCCTCCAATACTTATCATTTATTCTGAAATACTGCTAACATTGATCTTGACTGAGGGATCAGGTTACAGCTGTCTATTAAAGTCAATGGAGAGGTGAACAGCAGAGTGGAAAAGGTAGAGACACAGATGGATCATGCATCATGCTGCAGAGAGAAAAACAGACAAATCATGCTGCAGAGAGAAAAACAGATGGATCATGCTGCAGAGAGAAAAACAGATGGATCATGCTGCAGAGAGAAAAACAGATGGATCATGCTGCAGAGAGAAAAACAGATGGATCACGCTGCAGAGAGACAGATGGATCATGCTGCAGAGAGATAGATGGATCATGCTGCAGAGAGACATAGACGGATCAAGCTGCAGAGAGACAGATGGATCATGCTGCAGAGAGACAGATGGATCATGCGGCAGAGAGATAGATGGATCATGCTGCAGAGAGACATAGACGGATCAAGCTGCAGAGAGACAGATGGATCATGCTGCAGAGAGACACAGATGGATCATGCTGCAGAGAGACATAGACAGATCATGCTGCAGAGAGACAGATGGATCAAGCTACAGAGAGACAGATGGATCATGCTGCAGAGAGACACAGATGGATCATGCTGCAGAGAGACAGATGGATCATGCTGCAGAGAGACACAGACGGATCATGCTGCAGAGAGACACAGATGGATCATGCTGCACAGAGATACAGATAGATCATGCTGCATAGAGACACAGATGGATAATGCTGCAGAGAGCCATACACGGATCAAGCTGCAGAGAGAAAACAGATGGATCATGCTGCAGAGAGACACAGGCAGATCATGCTGCAGAGAGACACAGATGCATAATGCTGCAGAGAGACACAGATGGATTATGCTGCACAGAGGCACAGGTGGATCATGCTGCACAGAGATACAGGTGAATCATGCTGCAGAAAGACACAGATGGATCATGCTACAGAGAGCCATAGACAGATCAAGCTGCAGAGAGAAAAACAGACGGATCATGCTGCACAGAGGCACAGGCTGATCATGCTGCACAGAGACACAGATGGATCATGCTGCAGAGAGACACAGACAAATCATGCTGCAGAGAGACACAGATGGATCATGCTGCAGAGAGACAGATGGATAATGCTGCAGAGAGAAAAACAGATGGATCAAGCTGCACTGAGATACATATAGATTATAAGGCACAGGGACACAGACAAATCATGCTGCAGAGAGACACAGATGGATTATGCTGCAGAGAGACATAGACGGATCATGCTGCAGAGAGACACAGATGGATAATGCTGCAGAGAGACACAGATGGATCATGCTGTAGAGAGACACAGATGGATCATGCTGTAGAGAGACACAGATGGATCATGCTGTAGAGAGACACAGATGGATCATGCTGTAGAGAGACACAGATGGATCATGCTGTAGAGAGACACAGATGGATCATGCTGTAGAGAAACACAGATGGATCATGCTGTAGAGAGACACAGATGGATCATGCTGTAGAGAGACACAGATGGATCATGCTGCAGAGAGACAGACGGATCAAGCTGCAGAGAGAAAAACAGATGGATCATGCTGCAGAGAGACACAGATGGATCAAGCTGCACAGAGATTCATATAGATTATGAGGCACAGGGACACAGACAAGTCATGCTGCAGAGAGACACACATGGATAATGCTGCAGAGAGACAGATGGATCATGCTGCAGAGAGAAAAACAGATGGATCAAGCTGCAGAAAGACACAGATGGATCATGCTGCACAGAGATACATATAGATTATGAGGCACAGGGACACAGACAAATCATGCTGCAGAGAGACACAGATGGATAATGCTGCAGAGAGACACAGATGGGCGGCACGGTGGCTCAGTGGTTAGCACTGTAGTCTTGCAGCACTGGGGTCCTGGATTCAATTCCCACCAAGGACAACATCTGTAAGGACTTTGAATGTTCTCCCCGTGTTTGCATGGGTTTCCTCTGGGTGCTCCGGTTTCCTCCCACACTCCAAAAACATACTGATAGTGAATTTAGATTGTGAGCCCCAATGGGGACAGTATTGTCAATGTATGTAAAGCACTATGGAATTAATAGTGCTATATAAATGAATAAATATTATTATGTTATAATGCTGCAGAGAGACACAGATGGATCATGCTGCAGAGAGCCATAGACGGATCACGCTGCAGAGAGAAAAACAAATGGATCATGCTGCACAGAGGCACAGGCAGATCATGCTGCAGAGAGACACAGACGGATCAAGCTGCACAGAGACACAGATGGATCATGTTGCAGAGAGACACCGCCAGATTATATTGCACAGAGACACAGAGGGATCATGCCACAGAGAGATACAGTCAGATCATGCTGCAGAGAGACACAGACAGATTATGTTTCAGAGAGACACAGACAGATTATGTTTCAGAGAGACACAGACATATATGCTGCAGAGAGACACAGATGGATCATGCTGCAGAGAGACACAGTCAGATCATGCTGCAGAGAGACATAGACAGATCATGCTGCAGAGAGACACAGATGGATCATGCTGCAGAGAGACATTGACAGATTATGCTGCAGAGAGACATAGACAGATTATGTTTCAGAGTGACACAGATTATGTTTCAGAGAGACACAGACAGATATGCTGCAGAGAGATACAGATGGATCATGCTGCAGAGAGGCATAGACAGATCATGCTGCAGAGAGACATAGACGGATCAAGCTGCACAGAGACACAAATGGATCATGCTGCAGAAAGACACAGATGGATCATGCTGCAGAGAGACATAGACGGATCATGCTGCAGAGAGATACAGATGGATCATGCTGCAGAGAGACATAGACAGATCATGCTGCAGAGAGACATAGACGGATCAAGCTGCACAGAGACACAAATGGATCATGCTGCAGAGAGACACAGATGGATCATGCTGCAGAGAGACATAGATGGATCATGCTGCAGAGAGATACAGGTGGATCATGCTGCAGAGAGACATAGACAGATCATGCTGCAGAGAGACATAGACGGATGAAGCTGACCAGAGACACAAATGGATCATGCTGCAGAGAGACACAGATGGATCATGCTGCAGAGAGACATAGATGGATCATGCTGCAGAGAGACACAGATGGATCATGCTGCAGAGAGACACAGATGGATCATGCTGCAGAGAGATACAGACAGATCATGCTGCAGAGAGACACAGATGGATCATGCTGCAGAGAGACATAGACGGATCATGCTGCAGAGAGACATAGACGGATCATGCTGCATAGAGACATAGACGGATCAAGCGGCAGAGAGACATAGACAGATCATGCTGCAGAGAGACATAGACGGATCAAGCTGCACAGAGACACAAATGGATCATGCTGCAGAGAGACACAGATGGATCATGCTGCAGAGAGACATAGACGGATCATGCTGCAGAGAGACACAGATGGATCATGCTGCAGAAAGATACAGACAGATCATGCTGCAGAGAGATACAGACAGATCATGCTGCAGAGAGACACAGATGGATCATGCTGCAGAGAGACATAGACGGATCATGCTGCAGAGAGACATAGACGGATCAAGCTGCACAGAGGCACAGACGGATCATGTTGCAGTGAGACATAGATGGATCAAGCTGCACAGAGGCACAGATGGATCATGCTGCACAGAGATACAGATAGATCATGAGGCACAGAGACACAGACAAATCATGCTGCAGAGACACACAGACAAACCATGCTGCAGAGAGACACAGATGGATTATGCTGTAGAGACACAGATGGACCATGCTGCAGAGAGACACAGATGATCATGCTGCAGAGAGACACAGATGATTATGCTGCAGAGAGACACAGATGATCATGCTGCAGAGAGACATAGACATATCATGTTGCACAGAGATACAGGTGGATAATGCTGTAGAGAGACACAGACGGATTATGCTGCAGAGAGACAGACACAGGCTTCTTCTTTGTTCTTCTGGAGAATAGTGTTCTACTTCTAGACCTCAAAATCTACATCACATTTGTCAATCAACATACAATTTCCTGTCTAATCATCCTCTTTATAATCTTCTTTAGTTTATGGGGGGGTGAAGGAGTTTCCCCAGCTGCATACACATGTACAGGCACGACTGTAGTTTTGGGGACCAGATTGGCTGCAGATAACTCTATTTGTGATTGCTGCTTTGGCTCTTGCTGTGATTTCCTGCTGCGAGAGGGGCAGAGAGAGCTGTTCTTCACTGCTTGGGCACAGAGTTCTTTAAAGTAATGGTATGAGGTATATTCCTTTTTTGCGTTGGTTGGTACATGTGTGCATTCTTACAGAAGAAACCTGCATTATGGTGCTGGATTTGTTTTCTCCTCCATGAACCTTTGGTCAATTCTACAAACTTAATTAGTTTTTGAAGCTAAAAGTTAAAAGTTAAACCTAAATTTATTTTCTAATCAGAGTAATAATTTCTCTAATTTACAGTAGATACTAGATTTTTCCCAGCTGCACACACATGTACTTGCCTTAGATTGTGCTGGGACTTCTTGCTGTGAGAGGGGAAGAGAGAGCTGCTCTTCATTGTTTTTTTGAGGGAATTTATTGGATGCTATTTTAGATTTTTATTTTACAATTATGATTACAGCCCCTTTTGGGTACAGGGAGAAGAATTACACAAGATTCCTCCCGTGTTACATTATGGGGTTGCTCTCCATGGTAGCTACAAGATGGGCTCATTTGTGACCCCGCACTGTCCGGTGTGACTCTTTGACGTGGTCGCTCTCCATAGTGGCTACAAGATGGGCTCATTTAGAACCCCACATTGTCCGGTGTGACTCTTTGACGTGGTCGCTCTCCATAGTGGCTACAAGATGGGCTCATTTAGAACCCCACATTGTCCGGTGTGACTTTTTGAGGTGGGCACAATCCATGGTGGCTACAAGATGGGCTCATTTAGAACCCCACACTGTCCGGTGTGACTCTTTGAGGTGGTCAATCTCCATGGTGGCTACAAGATGGGTTCATTTGGGACCCCGCACTGTCTGGTGTGACTCTTTCAGGTGGTCGCTCTCCATGGTGGCTACAAGATGAACTCATTTGGAACCCCGCACTGTCCGGTATGACTCGTTGAGGTGTTTGCTCCCCATGGTGGCTACAACATGGGCTCATTTGGGACCCCGCACTGTCCGGTGTGACTCTTTGAGGTGGTCAATCTCCATGGTGGCTACAATACGGGCTCATTTGGGACCCCACACTGTCCATTGTGACTCTTTGAGGTGGTCAATCTCCATGGTGGCAACAAGCTGGGCTCATTTGGGACCACGCACTGTCTGGTGTGAATCTTTGAGATGGTTGCTCTCCATGGTGGCTACAAGATGGGCTCATTTGGGACCCTGCATTGTCTGGTGTGACTCTTTGAGGTGGTCGCTTTTAATGGTGGCTACAAGATGGGCTCATTTGGGACCCCGTACTGTCTGGTGTGATTCTTTGAGGTGGTCAATCTCCATGGTGGTTACAAGGAGGGCTCATTTGGGATCCCGTACTGTGCGTCGTAACTCTTTGAGGTGGTTGCTCTCCATGATGGCTACAAGATGGGCTTATTTGGGACCCTGCACTGTCCGGTGTGACACTTTGAGGTCGTCGCTCTCCATGGTGGCTACAAGATGGGCTCATTTGGGACCTCGCACTGTTCGGTGTGACTCTTTGAGGTGGTAGCTCTCCATGGTGGCTACAAGATGAACTAATTTGGGACCTAGCACTGTCCAGTGTGAATCTTTGAGGTGTTTGCTCTCCATGTTGGCTAAAAGATGTGCTCATTTGGGACCCCGCACTGTCCGGTGTGACTCTTTGAGGTGTTTGCTCTCCATGTTGGCTACAAGATGGGCTCATTTGGGACCCCGCACTGTCCGGTGTGATTCTTTGAGGTGGACGCTCTCCATGGTGGCTTCAAGATGGACTCATATGGGACCCCGTACTGTCTGGTGTGACTCTTTGAGGTGGTCAATCTCCATTGTGGCTACAAGATGGGCTCGTTTGGAACCCTGTACTGTCCGTGTGACTCTTTGAGGTGGTCGCTCTCCAAGGTGGCTACAAGATGGCCTCATACGGGATCCCGATTGCCCCCATAACCTAAATAGAAGAGGTTATGTATTCAGACAACCTCCGTAACATTACACTTATTGTAGAAAGTGTCTCCAGAACCCAAACTGCTCCTCAGAGTTAATTCCATTCCCCGTCCATTAAGTAATTGAAACACGATCTCTCCTTCATGAAATCCGAACTGATAAACGATTCTCATCTAACACAATTATGGAACTTTATCTTAATTATATCAGCCGAGCTTCAAAGGTGGAACTTACTCGCTTTCCTCAATTTTGCATTTCATCTGGAAATGTGAACCGCGGCCGCTTCGATAAAGTGTACTTGACACCGGCAGAGATTCATACATTTCATCATTCATCTTTCCACTTACTAAGCTATCAGAAAAAGTTCAGAGCCGCGCTGGCCTCCGCGTCGTCGCCTCTCTTGTAGAGCTTACCCCTATATGACCTTCCACAAGCTCCATTATTCCTATAATACATCAGGAGTCTTTGTGTGTGCCGCCGAGGGGCCACCGGAGCTTATACCTGGCCCCGGCTAACCTCCCTGTGCATAAATGTCAGCAAAATGACAAGATTATTTGGGACATAGTGACAAGAGCTTGTAAGATGGGATTTGCGGACAAGAGGCGAATCAGACGTGATCTGACTCACTTTGCAGAGCCCGGTAATGTACACAGATGTAGTAGAGCTGAGCCGGTCGTTAACGGTTTCTAGAAAAAAAATCATAAAAAAAACCCCCAAATATGACTTTGATACATTATTTTACACAACCATCTCGGCTCCGCTACATCTTCTTTGTTTTTGTGAACGCTTTTGGGGTCGTCTCAAAAAGGAAAAAATAAAATATTCACACCATACAAATATGTGTACCCTTAAATCGTCAATTTTTCAAAGCAACAATGTAGCAAAATTGTCGACAGGCTGCAATTCACAAGACAAGCCCTAGGTGTCAACATAGAGACGCAGAGTATCATCGCATAATCGCTTTTTTCATGGTTGGTTCCAGCAATGTTTCACTTACTGCTCTGCTTGGTGCAGTTTTGATAAAATCCCTGTTTTCTCTGCTGTACATCTATAAGTGCTCAGAATGTTGAGACCTGTATAACCACGCCCACACCTCTGATTGGCAGCTTCCTATATATAGTTTAAGCAAGCTGCCAATTCAGAGCTAGGGGCAGGGTTACTCACCACACCCCTGATTGGTAGCTTCCTGTATATAGTGTAAGCAAGCTGCCAATCAGAGCCAGGGGTGGGGTTACTCACCACACCCCTGATTGGCAGCTTCCTGTGTAAGGGCCCAGGGACAGAGGACCTCAAATGTTCTATATGTCACAGTTGCTGTTCTGGCACGAGGTTGCAGGGGCCGTGTTCCCTGGGTGGTCTACCAGGCCCTGATGTTCCCTGCTATCCACCCCCACACAGTATCCACAGCTGATGGACAGTCCACAGACACGGTCTTGGGGATAACAGTTGCTTCAATACAGCGGGAACAAAGGAAAACAACACAGAATATACAGTATGTTTCACGGTCTTTTGTGGGTAGGCCATGGCAAATACAGCTTGGAGTTGAATGCTGAAGTGTAATTAGGGTTCTGGAGCTTTAAGAGCATGATTTGTTTCAGATGTAATACTGGTATGCCTTTAGCAGGTTCAGAGTCTCTTGAGCTTAGAGGGTAGATATAATAAGATTGTACAGACCTGGAGTCCTGGGGTTATCACTGCTAGTTCAGACACGTGCAGTACTTGTAAGCAAATGTAGAAAGTTGCCCAGCGCGCTACGGGAACCGGACGGCTGGTGCGTGGACAATGGCATGAAAGCCACTAATATTGCAGTGGGGCGGGAGACCCTCAAACTTCCCCAATCTGCGTGCAGTAGGGTCTGGTATATACTCAGTATGCCCTACTGTCTGAAGAGATGTATATCTATATATAAGTAAATGTACTTAAAGAAACAGTCACAATCTGGACCGGGCCACTACACCTGTATACACTGTAAGCAAGGTGCCAATCAGAGCCAGGGGTGGGATAACTCACCACACCCCTGACTGGCAGCTTCCTGTATACACTGTAAGCAAGCTGCCAATCAGAGCCAGTGGTGGGGTTACTCACCACACCCCTGACTGGCAGCTTCCTGTATACACTGTAAGCAAGCTGCCAATCAGAGCCAGGGGTGGGGTTACTCACCACACCCCTGACTGGCAGCTTCCTGTATACACTGTAAGCAAGCTGCCAATCAGAGCCAGGGGTGGGGTTACTCACCACACCCCTGACTGGCAGCTTCCTGTATACACTGTAAGCAAGCTGCCAATCAGAGCCAGTGGTGGGGTTACTCACCACACCCCTGACTGGCAGCTTCCTGTATACACTGTAAGCAAGCTGCCAATCAGAGCCAGGGGTGGGGTTACTCACCACACCCCTGATTGACAGCTTCTTGTATACACTGTAAGCAAGCTGCCAATCAGAGCCAGGGGCAGGGTTACTCACCACACCCCTGATTGACAGCTTCTTGTATACACTGTAAGCAAGCTGCCAATCAGAGCCAGGGGCAGGGTTACTCACCACACCCCTGATTGACAGCTTCTTGTATACACTGTAAGTAGGCTGCCAATCAGAGCCAGGGGCGTGGTTACTCACCACACCCCTGACTGGCAGCTTCCTGTATACACTGTAAGCAAGCTGCCAATCAGAGCCAGGGGCGTGGTTACTCACCACACCCCTGATTGACAACTTCTTGTATACACTGTAAGCAAGCTGCCAATCAGAGCCAGGGGCGGGGTTACTCACCACACCCCTGATTGACAGCTTCCTGTATACACTGTAAGCAAGCAGAGCCAGGGGTGGGGTTACTCAGATTAGCTGGACCTGCAGTGATAATCTCCTGCTAATAAAACACTGATTGTATATAAACTTCAAAACGCCGCCTAGTAAGTGATACATTTTAGGAAATCGCTTTCTGTTCTTACAATATTGCAGATTAAATAGCAAAAATCTGCTGAAGATTCCCTTTAAGTCTTCTCGGTGTTTACTTCTGATAGCGGTTGCATTGTTAGATGGCCTATTGTATAACCCGCGGCCGCAGGGGGAAGCCTCTTTCAACTTCTTATTTTGTTCTAAATATAACCCACAATAGTCCTCGCTGGTATCAGCCGCCACCGCTCTCCGGGGTCTTCTATCAGGAATCTCAGACACTTTTTTGGAAACATTCTTTCGGCTTTGTCCGCGCTATGATGATCTCATCTGCCCCCTCCGGGTCTTTGACACTTCCAAGGAGTTACATTGTATCCATTTCATCTTATTAAAATAATTAATTCTCATTATCAAAACATCCTGCAAGATGTAAAGCGTCAAATCCGGTTATGACAGCGTTATGGGACGGAGCGTTATCTGGAGTAACAGGCTTAGCCCCCATCATGTCACCGACACAATAAGGACGCCGCGCCACGTCCTACGTTCTCATGATGGGAAATGTACGGATTCATTTAGCAGATTAAACCGGAATGACATATAAATGGACGCACTTGTGTAAAGTAGGGCACGGGCGCGGGAAAACTCATTACAATAATAAAGGATGGACGCTCGGGATCTGATAAGCAATATTGCAATTTACACTTGCTGAGCATTATTCAATAACCTCCAGCAGATCAGCAACAAGCTAATGATTGCATCCAATTCATCGCTCAGGAAGCTATGGATGGGAACGAAATGGAAGGGATCTAAGGGATTAAGGTCTCATGCATAGTCCCACGTGGTCCGTGTAGAATCAAGAGCGGCTCACATCCTAAATATGGACCCATATGTTGCTACATTTATAACTTATAGGAACTATTGCACAAATCTGCATTGATGGATCCACATTCATCCTGCGCATATTGCAGTTATAGACCCACGTGTTCCGTGTAGAATCAAGTCCAGCACATATTCTAAATATGGACCCATATGTTGCCACATTTATAATCTATAGGAACTATTGCACAATTCTGCATGGATGGATCCACATTCATCCTGCGCATATTGCAGTTATAGACCCACGAGGTCCGTGTAGAATAAAGACTGGCTCACATCCTAGATATGGACCCATACGTTGCCACATTTATGAGCTATATGAACTATTGCACAATTCTGCATGGATGGATCCACATTCATCCTGCACGCATTGCAGTTACACACCCACGTTGTCCATGTAGAATAAAGACCAGCTAACATCATAAATATGGACCCATACATTGCTACATTTATGAACTCTAGAAACTATTGCACAATTCTTCACGGATGGATCCACATTCATCCTGCGCATATTGCAGTTATAGACCCACGTAGTTTGTGTAGAATCAAGAGCAGCACACATCATAAATATGGACCTATACATTGCTACATTTATGAACTATAGAAACTATTGCACAATTGTGCATGGATGGATCCACATTCATCCTGCGCATATATCAGTTATTGCTTTGGTCCATGTATAATCAAGAGCAGCTCACATCCTAAATATGGACCCATAGGTTGCTAGATTTATGATCTATATGAACTATTGCACACATCTGCATGGACGGATCCACATTCATCCTGCACACATTGCAGTTATAGACCCACGTGGTCCGTGTAGAATCAAAACCGGCTAACATTCTAAATATGCACCTATAGGTTGCTACGTTTGTGATCTATATGAACTATTGCACAATTCTGCATGGATGGATCCACATTCATCCTGCACGCATTGCAGTTACACACCCACGTGGTCCATGTAGAATAAAGACCAGCTCACATCATAAATATGGACCCATACATTGCTACATTTATGAACTATAGAAACTATTGCACAATTCTGCACGGATGGATCCACATTCATGCTGCACACATTGCAGTTGTAGACCCACGTGGTTTGTGTATAATCAAGAGCAGCACACATCATAAATATGGACCTATACATTGCTACATTTATGAACTATAGAAACTATTGCACAATTGTGCATGGGTGGATCCACATTCATCCTGCGCATATATCAGTTATTGCAGTGGTCCATGTATAATCAAGACCAGCTCACATTCTAAATATGGACCCATACGTTGCTAGATTTATGATCTATATGAACTATTGCACACATCTGCATGGACGGATCCACATTCATCCTGCACGCATTGCAGTTATAGACCCACGTGGTCCGTGTAGAATCAAAACTGGCTAACATCCTAAATATGGACCTATACGTTGCTACATTTGTGATCTATATGAACTATTGCACAATTCTGCATGGACGGATCCACATTTATCCTGCACACATTGCGGTTATACACCCACGTGGTCCATGTAGAATAAAGACTAGCTCCCATCCTAAATATGGACCTATACGTTGCTACATTTGTGATCTATATGAACTATTGTACAATTCTGCATGGATGGATCCACATTCATCCTGCACATATTGCAGTTATAGACCCACGTGGTCCGTGTAGAATCAAGAGCAGCACACATCATAAATATGGACCTATATGTTGCTACATTTATGAACTATAGGATCTATTGCACAATTGTGCATGGATGGATCCACATTCATCCTGCGCATATATCAGTTATTGCAGTGGTCCATGTATAATCAAGAGCAGCTCACATCCTAAATATGGACCCATACGTTGCTAGATTTATGATCTATATGAACTATTGCACACATCTGCATGGACGGATCCACATTCATCCTGCACGCATTGCAGTTATAGACCCACGTGGTCCATGTAGAATCAAAACTGGCTAACATCCTAAATATGGACCTATACGTTGCTACATTTGGGATCTATATGAACTATTGCACAATTCTGCATGGATGGATCCACATTCATCCTGCACATATTGCAGTTATAGACCCATGTGGTTCGTGTAGAATCAAAACTGGCACACATCCTAAATATGGACCTATATGTTGCTACATTTGTGATCTATATGAACTATTGCACAATTCTGAATTGATAGATCCACATTCATCCTGCACATATTGCAGTTATAGACCAATGTGGTCCATGTAGAATAAAGACCAGCTCACATCATAAATATGGACCTATGCATTGCCACATTTATGAGCTATATAAACTATTGCACAATTCTGCATTGATGGATCCACATTCATCCTGTGCATATTGCAGTTATAACCGCACGTGCCCCGTGTAGACTAAAGACTGGCTCACATCCTAAATATGGACCTATACATTGCCACATTTATGATTTATATGAACTATTGCACAATTCTGCATGGATAGAGCCACATTTATCCTGCACATATTGCAGTTATAGATTCATGTGGTCCATGTAGAATAAAGACTGGCTCATATCCTAAACATGGACCCATACGTTGTTACATTTATGATCTATATGAACTATTGCACAATTCTGCATGGATGGATCCACATTCATCCTGCGCATATTGCAGTTATATACTCACGTGGTCCATGTAGAATAAAGACCAGCTAACATCCTAAATATGGATCAATACGTTGGCACATTTATGTTCTATATGAACTATTGCACAATTCTGCATGGACGGCTCCACATTCATCCTGCGCATATTGCAGTTATAGACCCACATGGTCTGTGTAGAATCAAAACAAGATCACATCCTAAGCATGGGCCTATACATTGCCACATTTGTGATCTATTTGAACTAGTGCACAATTCTGCATGGACAAAGCCACATTCATCCTGCGCATATTCCTCCGTAGGGTTTAATGGGGTTTTTTTTACGAGAAAATTGGTTGAAAGTGTCATCAGTGTTTGGTCCGAGTTTTTCTCTGATGAGGAAAAAAAATGTTTCTCTACCTTCTCCTATTAGTTCTAGACAGCCCCATAGACTGTTATGGGTACAAATGGAAAACATTGATGCAAAAAACTGTGTACAGACGTAGATGTCACACTTTTAGATGTGGGCACATGCGTTCAGACCAACAGATGTCTGACAAACAACAAAAATACTCCACAACAACACCACAAACAAGGGGGACACCAGAAATGGAATAACAACTGTGGGTCCTGGTACTAGTGAGAGGGTAGATGAGACACCTCCTGCCCTTACCTGCCACTGCACCCAGCACTCCTAGTCAGACCCTTTACAGGTTCCTCTCCTGTCGCCGAGCAGGAACCTGGAGCCATGAAAAGTCCCTACTATAGTCCTGGCTAGTGAGGGGAAAGGTAAGGTTCACTAGACCCACCGCTGCACTAATACAACAAGAGGATAGGTGAGACAATCAGGGGGAAAACAACCAAAATGTTGAAGATATGATTTCAGGATGAATTCATATGGATGAATCCATAGTAGCTCCTTTCACCAAGGCGGCCAGAATACAAATGGTTTTGTATAATAAGCAAAGATTTTTAAAGGTGTCTATGAAAAAACAAGTTTTATAGTGCAGGGAAAAGTTCTTTGGCTATGTAAAAACAAAGTGTTTGGAGCAGAAACTTTTTAATTTCCCCTCAATTTCTGCACCTAAAACTATGCAAAAAGACTCAATGTGCACATATCACTTCTATGGCTCTGTGCACACAAGAGTTTTTTTCTGAGCAGAAAGTCTCTAAATCCTCCTCCAAATAAAAAAACTTCTCAAAATTTGAGATTAGAGTCAGTTTCTGCTCCGAAAACTGACTCCGTGAGCAGAGAGCCTTCGGGAACGTTTGTAGGAGTCTTCTTTTTCTGAAGAGTTTTCGCAGAGCTCTTTGATTATTGAGAGCACTTTTTTCCCATTAGGCAGTTTTTGGGTTTTTTAACATCTGAAGTAGAAAAAAAAATCCATAAAAGGAACAGAATACATGACTAGAAAAATGATTTTGCAACAGAACGGAATAGGAAAAGTCTTCGGAACACACGGCGTCTTTTAGTCGCGGATCCACAAGCGGTTATGCTGTCGATTTTGTGTTTGTTTGCTTTTTTACTGTATGTTTTATAGTTAGAATGGTAGAATGGACTATCAAACTAATCTGAACAGTTTCTATGAGGAGGCAAGCTCCAGATGGGACCAGGGAAATGCTGTGGGTGTTGTCTATATGGATTTCTCAAAGGCGTTTGATACAGTGCCACACAAAAGGTTGATATATAAAATTACATTAATGGGAATGGGATAAAATATGTGTAACTGGGTTAAGTACTTGCTCAGTGATAAGAAACAAAGGGTGGTTATTAATGGAACACACTCGAACTGGGTGACAGTTAACAGTGGGTCAGTATTGGGCCCTCTTCTTTTTAACATATTTATTAATAACGTTATAGGAGGCATAGCGAGGACAATTTCAATACTAAACTATGGAAGGTAATCAATTCAGAAGAGGATAATTTAATAATACAGAAGGATTTATGTAAGCTAGAGGCTTGGACTGAGAAATGGCAATTGAAGTTTAATGTGGATAAAAAATAATAATAATAATCTTTATTTCTATAGTGCCAACATATTCCGCAGCGCTTTACAATTCAGGAGGCTCATATACATATACACATCATATACATAAACATATAAAAACAAGTAACAATTATAGAAGATACAATATTTAAAGGGAAAAAAGGCAACCCTGCTCATGAGAGCTTACAATCTACAATGAGATGGGGGGAGGGGCAAGGTACAAGTGCTTATTTACAATAACAATCCAGCCATCTCAAGGAAATGGGGGATAGATGATGGCTTCCTGGACCAATAGGCCAGAGCCTTGAGATGCATTTGGGTGCCATGGAGTTTGACGTGGGGTTATGTTCTGATAAGTTGTAGAGGGATTAGGTGAAATTAGTTTGGCTAGGGAGTGTGATAGGCCACCCTAAAAGATGCGTTTTTAGGGAGCGTCTGAAGCTGAGTAAGTTGTGATTTGTCCTAACCTCTTGGGGTAGAGCGTTCCAGAGGTTTGGTGCAGCTCGGAAGAAGTCTTGGATTCGGGAGTGGGAGGTTTGAATTAGTGTGGATGTTAGTCGAAAGTCATTTGCAGAGCGTAGAGAACGGGTGGGATGATAGACAGAGTTAAATGGATAAATGTAAGGTCATGCACTTGGGCAAAGGAAATAAAATGTATAATTATGTACTTAATTGTAAAAGACTTGGCTGTATGTGTGGATGGCAACTCAACTTTACTGACCAGTGTCAGGTAGCTGCTGCCAAGGCTAATAAAATAACAGGATGCATTAAAAGAGGCCGAGATGCTCATGAGAAGTACATAGTTTTACCCCTAAACAAGTTACTAGTGTGACCACACAGAATACTGTATACAATTCTGGCTTCCGGTGTATAACAAGGACAGAGCTGAACTATATTGATAAATATAATGTTGACGGTTATGTACACTAGATTCTGTGTTTAGGCGTTGATGCAGGGAACACATCTGATTGCTATTATGTGGAGTCGGGAAGGAATTTTTCCTCTAATGTGGCGCTTATTTTGTGCCTCTTGGGGTTTTTGCCTTCTTCTGGATCATCATGTTAAGTTAGGTCATGGGTTGAACTCGATGGACTGAAGTCTACCTTCAACATTAAAAAAAAACTCTGAAACTGTAAACTAGGAAAACACTTATCGGGCGGTTCACAAAATAATTAGAGGAGATTGTTATTTGCAGGAAACCTGAAGAACTTCTGCTACATGTGAACACAGCCTTGATACTTCACATTATTTATATGAGCATGTTTGATGTACGTATCAGATTGGGCGAAGTTGGCTTTGAATCTGCCCAAAATTGTACAGATTTTGATGCAATTTTTCCCTTTTTCCACTTTAAAAGAAATTTGTTTCTTATTTATTTATTTTTTTTAAATACCTAATCATCTTATCTTCCTCTGTTCCTGCGCCTTTTTTCCTGCCTGGTTCCCCCAGTATCTCGAGTCCCCGCGATTTTGTGCCACATGCAATTGCTTTGGACGTGCGTGTGAAAACGGCAACACGGCTTTCATTCTAGATTTTGAATTTCCTATTGAAGTCAATGGGGAAAATCTGCAATATTTTTTTTATCCTCAATATTAATTGATGTGCAGCAGTTGAAAAATTTTCATCATAGGTCAATTTAGCCAATTGTGGAAAAAATCTGCAAACTTATTCAACATGGCTGCAGATTTCTTTAGGAAATTTTCACCATTTCTATGACCTCGCTTAAAGGAGAACTCTATGATGATGAGTTTTTTCATAGCCCTATTTATTTTTTATCCAGGTAGAGGCCATCAGTCACCCGCCATCTGACCACGTGGTCCGAATTGTAGCAACCTGACCATGTGGCCCTTATTGGAGCTACCTGACCATGTGGCCCTTATTGGAGCTACCTGACCATGTGGCCCATATTGGAGCTACCTGACCCCATGGCCCATATTGGAGCTACCTGACCACATGGCCCATATTGGAGCTACCTGACCACATGGCCCGTATTATTGAAGCTACCTGACCACGTGGCCCGTATTGGAGCTACCTGACCACATGGCCCATATTGGAGATACCTGACCACATGGCTTGTATTAGAGCTACCTGACCCCGTGACCAATATTGAAGCTACCTGACCCCGTGACCCATATTGAAGCTACCTGACCACGTGACCCATATTGTAGATACCTGACCATTTGGCCTGTATTGGAACTACCTGACCATGTGGCCGTATTGGAACTATCTGACCACGTGGCCCGTATTGGGGATACCTGACCACGTGATCTGTATTGGAGCTACCAGACACCATGGCCCATATTGGAGCTACCTGACCATGTGGCCCATATTGGAGCTACCTGGCCATGTAGTTGTTACGTCACCACCGGAATCTGCTTAGCATATCTGCTATTGATAGCACTCCTCTCATTCAGGGTGTGGTTAATTTTGTAACTCCAGAGATCTCCATGCTTGTTGGGGCTCTGCATGTAGAATCAGTGTCATTTTTTGTTCTTGAGAATCTGATGTCAGCAGTGGTATTGGGCATGCCATGGCTGCGCAAACATAACCCGGTCATAGGCTGGCACCACGATGAGATTGTGCGCTGGAGCCCTGAGTGTCAGGAGACGTGTATGTCTTAATCTATTAACATGACTAGAGCTGAACCTATCTTCATACCTCATGCATTCAGGGATTTTGCTGATGTGTTTTCTGTATCTGAATGTGAAAAATTACCTCCGCACAGAGATTATGACTGCCCCATAGATTTGGTCCCTAATTCTGAAACTCTTAGCAAGTTGTTTATTAGTCCTATTGTGCGGTTACACGGGGTTCCGGAAAATATTGTTTCTGACCGAGGAACACAGTTCGTCTCGAAATTCTGGAGGGCGTTTTGTAAAAAGATCAATATAGAATTATCTTTTTCATCTGCCTACCACCCAGAGGCCAATGGTCAGACTGAACGTTCCAATCAAACCGAACAATATCTCCGGTATTATGTGTCTGACTGTCAGTCTGACTGGGTGGAATATCTGCCACTAGTTGAGTTCGCTATCAATAATCAGTATCAGGAATCCATCAAGACTACCCCTTTTTTCTGCAATTTTGGGCTGCATCCATGTTTTGGTTCTTTTTCTTCCGCTGTGGTGGATACTCCTGAGGCTGAATCAACTGTGGACAAACTGAAGGCTATCTGATCTGAAGTGAAAGAGAACTTGAAGAAGGCAAAGGTTGGTCAAGTCTCCTCTGCTAATAAGAGGCGTTCCAAGGGCCCTAGCCTTGGAGTTGGGGACAAGGTATGGTTATCAACACGGAATATTAAACTCAAGGTCCCTTCTGCTAAGCTTGGTCCGAGATTTATTGCACCTTACGAGATAATCGAGGTAATTAATCCCACAGCTTTCCGCTTTCGCTTTCTGCGACTCCCCCCATCCTTTAAGATATCGAATGTGTTCCATAAGTCCCTCTTCAAGTTATATCGTGTCCCCATTCACCCAGTCAGTGCCCCCCCTCCTCCTGTTTTGGTTGAAGGTAACTTGGAGTATGAGGTACAGAGAATACTTGATTCCCGTATTGTCAGAGGGGCGGTACAGTATTTGGTGCATTGGAGGGGTTATGGCCCATAGGAGAGGTCATGGGTCCCTGCGAGCGATATTCATGCTAAGGGTCTGGTCTGGCAGTTTCACCTCCAATTTCCTTGCAACCCGGGTTTTGAGGGTCCAGAGGCCTCTCGTGGAGGGGGGGTACTGTTACGTCACTGCCGGAGTCTGCTCCAGCGACTTCTGCTCCGATCGCCAGGCGACGCCATGTTCCTACCATGGATGGTGCTAGTGATGGGAGAGGAGTCGATGCCAGCGATAATCCACTTTTATCCACCGGGGACCCGATTAAAGAGACACTAACGTGAAAATAGGTGTTTTTATACTTTAACTTGGAGTGATGCTCCACATACAACAAGCAGCTGTAAAATCCACCCTTCTCAAATATTTCCATTGGCAACAAAAAGGAACAGATGGAAAATTTATATCAAATTTGCATGGCATCTAATATGACTCCATTACAGCTCCATACTGTCACGATCCAGGACCGGTAGTCCCCGCTACAGAGTTTCGCAGACCCGGCCTGGTCATGTCAGGTTCTGGTTTCAGGAGACACTATATCTGGATGCTGCATCAACATTTCAGTACTGGTTATAGTTTTGCTCTGCAGCCTGTGACTGGCTCTGGTGAGATTTCCTGTTTGATCTGATGTCCTGACCTGTACCCTTCTCAGTTCGTCTGTCTGTCCCAGTCCCTGACTTCCCTCTCCTGCCATTTGTTTACCCATCCTGATTCATCCTCCCTCCCATGTTTGTGTCTCCTTAACCTCCGGTCTTGTCTTCTGTTGCCTGTGGCCTTTGTATTTCCCTCTGCATACCTGATCTCCTGTCATCCAACCTCGGTTCTGTTTCCTGACCTGATCTTGATCCTCCCTCTGCACTGACTTGACTTCCCAACTAGACCCTGACTGCTTGACTACTCTATTGCCCCCTGGTGGTTCGCCTGTGAACTGCCTGCTGAAGTTATTCTGCTGTACTTCAGCCTGCTTTTTGTTACAGTGTTACTTTGACTCTCCACTACTCTGCTGCCACCTAGTGGGGAATACGCTGTACTACGTCTTACCATCCCTTTGTACAGTGTGACACATAAGAGTCCAAGAGGCGGAGGAGTTACTCAGTGATTGACAACTCATAAGCCCACATTCTTAAAGAGGAAGTTGGCAACCATTAAATGACTCCACCCTCAGGACTCTTAAGCTTAGAGGAAGCAGCATTGTAACTAATTAATTACAATTTATGTAGAATTAATCTGTTGAGGAGCAACTCACCATGGAAAGCACCATATCCATGCCGACACGTAGTGAAGTCAACTTACCATGCAGGTAAACACCTCTAATAGTAAAAAATACCAATGAACAAAGAACTGCATACAGCAAGAGTATGAGAAGTTTTGGGTGTCAACTTTGAGAAGATGAGGGGCCATCATGGAATAAATAAGCATAAGAAACTTTGGGTTGACACCTGAGGCCCAAACTAAGAACTTGGCTCACATACTTATGTCTCCTCCTGAACACAGTTGGGGGCTGGTGGTCCAGGGTAGGATGGTTCATTCTTCATGGTAGCTGCCCATCCAAAGCTCCGATCTCCTCTACTTAAAATGGTGCACATACTACTCTTGCTTCACCAATAGGGTTCACAATTTTGAGAAGTTATTTGGAAATAAAGGTTTGAATAGGCATTATACAACCTTGGGAAGATGTCTGTGCTCAAAGGAGGACTTCATAGATCACAAGGGTGGTGTAGACAGGAGATCCACTTTCATTGCATCACCCATCTCCCTATGAACCTTGGGTTGATAACAGATGACTCATCTGAAATGAGGACTCCATCGTAGCCTTGTACAATGTCAACTTAGGAGGTCAGTGACCATCAGAGTTAAGTAGTTATCAGACAACCTTGGTTCCATAGCATCTGAGGACTCCATCATAGACTTGGCACAATGTTAATGTTGACGTGATCAGTGGACATCAGAGCTTCGATAGGCATCAGACAAACTTGGGTCAGTATCAACTGAGGACTCCATCATAGCCTTGGCATAATGTCAATGTTGAGAAGATTAGGGACCATCCGAGGTTGGATAGGCATGAGATAAACCTGGGTGGATACCAGCTGAGAATTCCATCATGATCTTTGCACAATGTCAGCTTAGTAAGTCATTGACCATCAGAGCTGGGTAGGCATCAGATAATCTTTGGTCAATACCAGCTGAGGACTCCATCATAGCCTTGACACAATGTCAACTTAGGAGGTCCATGCCCATCAGAATTGGGTAGACATTAGACAATCTTAGGTCGATACCAGCTGAGAATTCCATCACGGCCATGACACAATATCAACTTAGGAGGTCCATGCCCATCAGAATTGGCTAGACATTAGACAATCTTGGGTCGATACCAGCTGAGAATTCCATCACGGCCATGACACAATGTCAACTTAGGAGGTCCATGTCCTTCAGATTTGGAAATGCATTAGACAATCTTGGGTCAATATTATCTGAGGACTCCATCATAGCCTTGGCATAATGTCAATGTTGAGGAGATCAGGGACCATCAGAGTTGGGTAAGCATCACACAAACTAGGTTCGATACTAGCTGAGAATTCAATCACGGCCTTGGCACAATGTCGACTTAGGAGGTGCATGCCTATCAGAGTTGGTTAGGCATTAGTCAATCTTGGGTCAATACTAGCTGAATACTCCATCATAACCTTGTCACATTGTTAATGTTGATGAGGTCAGTGGCCATCAGAGCTTGGGTAGACATCAGACAACCTTGATTCAATACCAGCTGAGGACTCCTTAATAGCCTTGGCATAATGTCAATGTTGAGGAGATCAGGGACCATCAGAGCTTGGATAGGCATCAGACACACTTGGGTGGATACCAGCTGAGAATTCCATCACAGCCTTGACACAATGTCAACTTTGGAGGTCAGTGACCATCAGAGTTGGGTAAGCATTAGACAAACTTGGGTCAATACCAGCTGGGGACTTCATCATAGCCTTGACATAATATCAATGTTGAGGACATCAGGGACCATCAGAGCTTGGATAGGCATCAGACAAACATGGGTGGATACCAGCTGAGAATTCCATTACAGGCTTGGCACAATGTCAACTTAAGAGGTCAGTGACCATCAGAGTTGGGTAGGCATCAGATAATCTTGGGTTGATACCAGCTGAGGACTCCATCATAGCCTTGGCACAATGTCAATTTCGGAGGTCAGTAACAATCAGAGTTGGGAAGGCATTAGACAATCTTGGGTGGATACCACCTGAGAACTCCATCACAGCTGGTATCAACCCAAGATTGTTTAATGGTTACTCAACTGTGATGTGACCTCCAAACTTGACATTGTACCAAGACTATGGAGGAATTTCCAGCTGTTATCCACCCAAGGTTTGTTGAAGAGGTCAGAAACCATCAGAACGTTTGTAGGCCTCAGACAACATTGGCTACATGGCGGGGTCCAACTGAAGACTTTGTTATGGTTAGTATAGACAAGCGACACACTATTTCCAAGTCCCTTAAGTTTTCGAATGTACTTTCAGCAGGTTCAGGTGCAGATTTTTTCATCTTCATGCCCGGCTCTCAGCCGTAGCCCCTTATCTCCTCCACCATTCCCAATCTCATACTTCAGATACTCTATATCTTTATTAGTTATTCATTTGGCGGCTCTGCCTCTGACTAAAGGAACAAGGAGCCTTTTGTACGTCTCCCGCTCTGTTCCATCATGTTGGCATTCAGACTGTATCTGGAAAACAAGTGGTAACAAGTTTAGAATAAATCACTCCGCTCCTAAAACATTTTTCTACATAATAGAAATTACAAAATCAAAGTGGTTTTAGTGAGAAGAAAAAAGAAGAAGAAGAAAAGGAAGAGGAGCGAATCCTGGCGGTACAGGAACCGAGGAGCGAGCAGAATCCTTAACAAGGTGGCGGCAGATACGAAGGGGAGCGAGCGCCACCGGCGTCCGGGTTGATCAATCAATTAGATGATTGGTATTGACCAGCGATACGTGGGAGTTACATCCCAACTCGTTGTCAGTGACCACAGATGATTATCACCCAGGGAGACAACCCCGGTCATTAGTCACATGAACCTGTCAGCCACCAATGTAGACGCCATTTATAAAATGAAGATTATTGGGAATATTATAGATTTATGGAAATAAAGGGATGGCGCATGGCTGGAAATAATTGACCGAGTGGTGGGAAAATAGCATCAGAACCTGAGTGACCGGTCTAATGGATGGACCTGCTTTGCATTCGCTAAACATGCGTCTGAATTATTAAAGACGCATTTACAAGCGGCTCTATATCTTGTGGGCAGCCAGCTATTAAGCCGCCATTGCTGATGCTCGCTCGCTTGTTAGACTTTCTGAGCTCAGAACAAGAATGATGGATTTGAGGAAGTGCTAAGTGCAGAACAAGCAAATCAGCAAACCGTGATACCTATGGGTGATGTCATGGTGCCCGCCTGGGCGCTGTGCAAATTCAGCCATAGTAAATGTCAATAAAGAGGGTAAGACAACAATGACTAATGCCACCTATTGGAGGTAGACGACTCAAAATTTAATATTGACCCTTTAACACGACTTAGGATAAAAAGCCAAACCAGAAACTTCATGTACAGAGGGCCTTTTAGTCTCCTTACACTGATTTGACACTCTCTGAAGGTGAAATATTCCCCATTAGACTGCTTGTCAGAAGCCTCTCACCCAGCCACACTGTTACACACCTGTCCCAGATCCGTGCTTTATTTCTCTCACCCCGATCTGCTAAATAGTATTGTGAGCCATTTTGGGCTTCATAGATGGCCTGGCGTGCTCTAATGTTTGTAGCTTGGTATTAACACTTCAGTGTTCCTTGAGTCTTAGTTTCTCTATGCACCTCAACCTGGTCAGTACCTGTCTCCAGGACATCTCCTGTCTACCTGTGGTTTCCAGTATCTCAGCTACCTGTCTGTAGTCTCCAGGATGTCTCCTGTCTACCTATGACTTCCAGTATCTCAGCTATCTGTCTATGGTCTCCAGGATATCTCCTACCTGCCTGCAGCTTCCAGTATCTCAACTATCGGTCTGTCGCCTCCAGGACATCTCCTGCCTGCGGCTTCCAGTATCTCAGCTACCTGTCTATGGTCTCCAGAATATCTCCTGCTTACCTGCAGCTTCCAGTATCTCAGATATTTGTCTGTGTTCTTCTGGATGTCTCCTTCCTGCCTGTGGCATTCAGTATCTCAGCTAACTGGCTGCAACATCCAGTATGTCCACTGTCTGTGATCTCCATGATCTCTTCTGTTTGCGGATTCCAGTTTCTCACCTACCTGTCTGCGATCTCCAGGATGTCTCCTGTCTGCTAGTGGCATCCAGTATCACAGGCAATCTGTCTGTAGTCTTCTGGATGTCTCCTACCTGTGGCTTCCAGTATCTCAGTTGTCTGTCTGTAGTCTTCAGGAAGTCTCCTATCTGCCTGTGTCTTCCAGTATCTCAGCTACAGTATCTGTCTGCGGTCTCAAGGATGTCTCCGGCCTGCCTGTGGCTTCAAGTATCTAATCTATCTATCTCCAGTCTCCTGGATGTCTCCTTTTTGACTGTGGCTTCAAGTATCTAGGCTATATGTATGTAGTCTTCTGGATGTCTTCTGCCTGTGGCTTCCAGTATCTAAGCTATATGTCTTCTATATGTCTCCTGCCTGTGGCTTCCAGTATCTCAGCTATCTGTCTGTAGTATTCAGGATGCTCACTGTCTGTGGTCTCCATAATGTCTCCTTCTTGTGGATTCCAGTTTCTCAGCTACCTGTCTGTGGTCTCCTGTATGTCTCCTGCCTGTGGCTTCCAGTATCTCAGCTACCTGGCTGCACTATCAGGATGTCCACTGTCTGTGATCTCCATGATGTCTCTTGCTTGTGTATTCCAGTATCTCAGCTATCTGTCTGTATTCTTCTGGAAGTCTACTGTCTACCTGTGGCTTCCAGTATCTCAGCTCCCTGTCTGAGGTCCCCAGGCTGTCTCCTGCCTATCTGCGGTTTCCTGCACCTCTGCTTCCTGTCTGCCTGCGGTTCCAGTTTCTCAGCTACCTGTCTATGGTTTCCGGGCAGTCTTCTGCCTATCTGCAGTTTCCCGTCCCTCTGTTTCCTGCCTGCCTGTGGCTTTGAGTTTCTCAGCTACCTGTCTGTGGTCTCCGGGCTGTCTTCTGCCTATCTGCAGGTTCCCGTACCTCTGTTTCCTGCCTGCCTGTGGCTTCCAGTATCTCAGCTACCTGTTTCTCCAGGCGAAGGAGGTCTCCAGGCGAACTCCTGCCTATCTGCGGTTTCCTGTACCTCTAGTTCCTATCTGCCTGCATCATCTAGTGTCTCTGCTAATGGCCTCCTCTTTGTATGAGGTCTCTAGTCCCTCAGCTATCTGTGCCTTGTGTAGATCGCCCATTTGCTGCACCGACACTCATGCCCCGTATGCCCACCCGGACCTTGGTCGTAGAGGTTTCTCAAGATGAGCCTGACAGACCACATTTCCTGCTTTGCACTTATGAGGGGCAAACACCACCCAACATGTCTTGGCTTAGCTTCTTATCCTAAGTCATCCTTTCATTTCTCACACTCAGGTTCACCCTCTTCAGATGGATACAGATGAGGTGTCTTTCATCTAATCCCTAATTTAAAGTTCCAGACAGAATTTTCGGAGCCATTAAACATATTGAATCCAGAAAGCAGCGGCTAACTCAGGCAGACTCAGTGGTAAATGGATGGCTGCCTTCCTTCTATTGCATCTTCAATATCTGCCGCCAAGTGGAACGCTTCTCTTCTCAGCCCAGGTGTTTAAGAACACATCTGATAAGCGGCGCCTGCCAGCGCAGGTTTATTGCTGTGACAATTTCTAATGTGGTTTTCAAAGAAAAGTTACTGGAAAGGAGAAGTTCCAAGGCGAGGAGTCCTCCGCGTGCCGCCCGGATAATCCTCTCCGCTACCTGTGTCCTTGTTTGCTTATGTTGAAAGCCGGGAAGAAATACACTTTTAAGTCATCAGGAAGAAAAAATATCTGAAAGGTTTTCTGTGCAATTGGATTTCCATTGACAAAATGCCCTTGAGAAGCCATTTACTGTCTAAAATAAGAAGTGAGCAAAAACCGAGGAGAAGACGTCATATTAATCCAAAGTGATACACACGGAGAATACTACAGAGGGAGCGAGGAAGCGCACCAAAACCCAATTATGCACTATTAAAGGGGAACATGACCTGCACCGGAGCTAAAACTGCAAAGAGAAAAATAAAGAAATATATATACTGTGTATATACTGTATATATATATATATATATATATATATATATATATATATATATATATATATATTTACTGCATATACACACTGCACAAATACTGTACATCTTCATGGGAAGATACAGATAATCTACATAACATGCTGTTACTTTGTATATACATTAATTATCCCGTATTATACTCCAGAGCTGCACTCACTATTCTGCTGGAGCAGTCACTGTGTACATACATTACATTACTGATCCTGAGTTACCTCCTGTATTTTACTCCAGAGCTGCACTCACTATTCTGCTGGTGCAGTCACTGTGTACATACATTACATTACTGATCCTGAGTTACCTCCTGTATTATACTCCAGAGCTGCACTCACTATTCTGCTGGTGCAGTCACTGTGTACATACATTACATTACTGATCCTGAGTTACCTCCTGTATTATACTCCAGAGCTGCACTCACTATTCTACTGGTGCAGTCACTGTGTACATACATTACTGATCCTGAGTTACCTCCTGTATTATACTCCAGAGCTGCACTCACTATTCTGCTGGTGCAGTCACTGTGTACATACATTACATTACTGATCCTGAGTTACCTCCTGTATTATACTCCAGAGCTGCACTCACTATTCTGCTGGTGCAGTCACTGTGTACATACATTACATTACTGATCCTGAGTTACCTTCTGTATTATACTCCAGAGCTGCACTCACTATTCTGCTGGTGCAGTCACTGTGTACATACATTACATTACTGATCCTGAGTTACCTCCTGTATTATACTCCAGACCTGCACTCACTATTCTGCTGGTGCAGTCACTGTGTACATACATTACATTACTGATCCTGAGCTACATTGCAATGTATAATACAGGATATAACTTAGGTTCAGTAATGTAATACCGTCCCTGACAGAGGTTCTGTCGCTTATCCATGTTATGTAAATAAAAGCTTATAACCTGACTATAAATTCATCCATTGGTTTTATAAATTACTCTTTTGAAAGCTGAAACCCTCCCAAATTTGGTTTAGGTTATGAAAATGAAGTTGCTGCAAAGATGAAATATTGATCATTTAATGAACACAGAAAAGTCAGATTTTGGCAAGACAAAAGTTTTGTCGCCCACAGAAAATAATGTGAAATTCAAAGAAATAATGAACTTCTAATACAAAGATATTTTACATAACATTGGTGAATGAAGTTGTGGTGCCATTAGAGCCATATTTAATATTTTGTGTGACTTCCATGAGCTTGAAGGACGGCATCCATGCGGCTCAACAATGATTCATACAATTTATTGATGAAGTCATCAGGAATAGCAGAGAATGCATCTTACATGCCTCCCAGAGTTCATCTAGAGTCTTTGGTTTTGTCTTCTAAGCTTCCTCTTTCACCCTACCCCAAACGTGCTCAATGATGTTCACGTCTGGTGACTGGGCTGGCCAGTCCTTGAGCACCTTGATCTTCTTTGCCAGGAGGAACTTTGTTGTAGAGATGGATGTATGAGATGGAGCACCATCCTGCTGCAGAATGTGACCCCTTTTATGATTGGGAATGTAAGAGGTAGCTAATACTTCTTGATATTTTAGGCTATTGATATTGCCTTCCACCTTGCAAATGTTTTGCACCCCCCATACTGAATGTAACCCCAGACCATGATCTCTCCATCACCAAACTTAACTATTTTCTGGATCCATACGGGCTCCAGTAGGTCTCCTGCAGTATTTGCGGCGGCTGTGGTGTAATTCACCTTCTGCCACTTTTCCAGCGTCCATCTGTTTAGCAGGCTGTGGGACTCGGCAAATGCCACACGTTTTTTTAATTGCCTTTTGTTTAGTGCTGGCTTCTGGGCACTGATTCGACCATTGGAGGCCATTTGGAGACAGAATCCTACAAACTGTTCTAGTTGACACAGGGACTTGAGGTGACCAGGCCTGTTGGAGCTCTGCTGCAGTGGAAGAGGGGCTGGCTTTGGAGTTTCTAATCAACAAACGTTCCTCCTTAGCAGTTGTCTTGCAGGGTCTGCCAGACCTGAGCTTGTCAAAAACATCTCCAGTCTCTTCAAATCTTTTTTTAATTCTTTGTACTTGATGCTGAGACACATTAAAGGTGCCAGCCACCTCTGCAGTGGATCTGGTCTTCGGCCTCTTGATAATTAAGGCTTTGGTCGCAGGGTGGATTTTTGACATGTTGTCAGAGGTCAAGTTGCAGTTCAAGTGAAGGTCTGGGGTGCTGGGTTTCTTTTTATACACACCCACTAAATAACCCATCATTTAGTGAGCACAGGTGAGGATGTAAACTAGGATTGGGTGCATTATATGACGAGGCAACAAAACTTTTGTCTTGCCAAAATCTGACCTTTCTGTGTTCATTAAATGATCAATATTTCAGCTTTGCAGCAACTTTATTTTCATAACCTAAACCAAATCTGGGAGGGTTTCAGCTTTCAAAAGAGTAATTTATAAAACCAATGGATGAATTTAAAGTCAGGTTATAAACTTTTATTTATATAACATGAATAAGCGACAGAACTTCTGTCAGGGACTGTATATGCACACAGTGACTGCACCAGCAGAATAGTGAGTGTAGCTCTAGAGTATAATACAGGAGGTAACTCAGGATCAGTAATGTAATATATGTACACAGTGACTGCACCAGCAGAATAGTGAGTGCAGCTCTGGAGGATAATACAGGAGGTAACTCAGGATCAGTAATGTAATGTATGTACACAGTGACTGCACCAGCAGAATAGTGAGTGCAGCTCTGGAGTATAATACAGGAGGTAACTCAGGATCAGTAATGTAATGTATATACACAGTGACTGCACCAGCAGAATAGTGAGTGCAGCTCTAGAGTATAATACAGGAGGTAACTCAGGATCAGTAATGTATAGAGTGACTGCTCCAGCAGAATAGTGAGTACAGCTCTGGAGTATAATACAGGAGGTAACTCAGGATCAGTAATGTAATGTATGTACACAGTGACTGCACCAGCAGAATAATGAGTGCAGCTCTGGAGTATAATACAGGATGTAACTCAGGATCAGTAATGTAATGTATGTACACAGTGACTGCAGCAGAAGAATAGTGAGTGCAGCTCTGGAGGATAATACAGGAGGTCACTCAGGATCAGTAATGTATGTACACAGTGACTGCACCAGCAGAATAGTGAGTGCAGCTCTGGAGAATAATACAGGAGGTAACTCAGGATCAGTAATGTATGTACACAGTGACTGCTCCAGCGGAATAGTGAGTACAGCTCTGGAGTATAATACAGGAGGTAACTCAGGATCAGTAATGTATGTACACAGTGACTGCACCAGCAGAATAGTGAGTGCAGCTCTGGAGTATAATACAGGAGGTAACTCAGGATCAGTAATGTAATGTATGTACACAGTGACTGCACTAGCAGAATAGTGAGTGCAGCTCTGGAGTATAGTACAGGAGGTAACTCAGGATCAGTAATGTATGTACACAGTGACTGCACCAGCAGAATAGTGAGTGCAGCTCTGGAGTATAATACAGGAGGTAACTCAGGATCAGTAATGTATGTACACAGTGACTGCACCAGCAGAATAGTGAGTGCAGCTCTGGAGTATAATACAGGAGGTAACTCAGGATCAGTAATGTAATGTATGTACACAGTGACTGCACCAGCAGAATAGTGAGTGCAGCTCTGGAGGATAATACAGGAGGTAACTCAGGATCAGTAATGTACTGTATGTACACAGTGACTGCACCAGCAGAATAGTGAGTGCAGCTCTGGACTCTCGGCACTATGTGTGAAGAGTAGAGAGAATGATTCCATCAGGATAAGATCACAGATACATGGCAGATGGGACATGACTGCGGTTTCAGACTGTTGCTGGTGTTTGCAGTGAGACAACCCTGATCATTGCTATTTTAGAACATCCAAAAAGATCATTTGTGCCTAATAATTAGGAATCTACATAACCAGGGATCTCTTGATTAATGAAGTGTAATTCCAGGTTTTCCCATATTAACATTAGACTCCGATCTATAATACCCTGTGTGCTTATAGTATATACAGAACATTGCAACTGGACCCACAACCCGTCTCCCATTATCGATCGAGTTATTATCGAGATTTTCCAATAAATACAACAAAGTGTAAAGAACAATGGGATCTTCTGCTGAATATTCAGTCAATGATACAAATGGCTTCCTCGAATTGGAAACATCAGAAGACGCGGAATGTGACACTGGCATCCATCTTCATTAATCCTTACTGGTAATTAATACTTGATAATTGCAGAAATCCTCATCCCTCCATACAACCTTCACACCGAGTCTATGAGAGCCATCTGTACGGTGTCTTGGGGGTGTTGAGCCCCCCGTGCGACACTTCGCTAACGTCTCGCTTCCTAAAGGAAATCTTCAGATCGATCTATCACATCTTGGTTTGGAAGCCACCGGGGACGTCTCGTATGTTCCCTGACAAATATCATTCATCTCCATTGTCAGGAAAGTCTGCGACAGAGACAAGAATCAATCACCAAGAAAGAAACATTGTATCAATCCATGTATCAAAGATGGAAGATGTCCTGACTCCGGCCGTGACCCGAGCTGCGAGGAATTGTCTAGATAAAAATAGAAGGGGTCACGTGATGCTGCCGTCTATAGGACCGGGGGAGGGGGGGCGGACATCAATCATCTTTAATGTTCCTAATCTGTAACCTTTGTCTAATCCCGCTATTTGCTAACCGTTACTAATGGAGATGGATATGCGGATCAATGTCTAGCGCACATTACCAGGATGAGAGGCAGAAATAATTACACCCGACTGGAGGCAATATGGCGTAATGGACCAAAAGAACCTGCATCAGCGGGAGGAGGAAGGAGGGGTGCTCTGCACCTGCTATTTAGGGGCCTTCAACCCAAAAGGAGGGGGTGCTCTGCACCTGCTATTTAGGGGCCTTCAACTCAATCTATAGGGTGTTACTTTGTATTGGCAGCAGGTAGTTCTTTAGAAATAAAAAAGAATCTCAACATAAATAATACTGCCAAACAGTGCCAGATAGAAGTAACATAGCATGTTATAAAAGATCATTTATTGACACTCTGTCCTGTGTAGTGTTGGACAGGCTCAGAGATAACCAGAACCGGCTGGTCTAATGGGTTAAAAAAAACCTGACTCAGGCCCGGATGGTCAAGGATATCTGTCCGGACGCCGGTCCCCATGTAAGTCTACGGGGACCAGAATACAGCCATTTAAAATGGTGGTAGAAGGGATAGGAGAATAGGAGCGAGCGGGCTGTTCTTATCGGGGCTCCGGCACGGCTGTAACTGCATCAAGGCCGCTCGTTCTTATTTCGGGGCCGCTCACTACCTTCATTGCATATAGGGCCGCCACTAGGAATTTCAGGGCCCCATACTGGCAAAATTATGGGGCCCCCTTGAGTCTCAACCCAGGCTCCACCCCAGCTCCGCCTCCACCCCGCAAACCTTCCACAGTCCGCCACCACTCTTGGAAAAACATACATATATAATCTACACACACACAGTCATGGCCAAAAGTCTTAGCACCCTTGAAGTTGTTTCAGAAAATGAAGTATTTCCCTCAGAAAAGTAATAATACACCATCTACACCGCCTGCCCCTCTCCATAATGCACCTTCTACATCACACACCACCTGCCTACACCGCCTGCCCCTCTCCATAATGCACCTTCTACGTCACACACCACCTGCCTACACCGCCTGCCCCTCTCCATAATGCACCTTCTACATCACACACCACCTGCCTACACCGCCTGCCCCTCTCCATAATGCACCTTCTACATCACACACCACCTGCCTACACCGCCTGCCCCTCTCCATAATGCACCTTCTACGTCACACACCACCTGCCTACACCGCCTGCCCCTCTCCATAATGCACCTTCTACATCACACACCACCTGCCTACACCGCCTGCCCCTCTCCATAATGCACCTTCTACATCACACACCACCTGCCTACACCGCCTGCCCCTCTCCATAATGTACCTTCTACATCACACACCACCTGCCTACACCGCCTGCCCCTCTCCATAATGCACCTTCTACATCACACACCACCTGCCTACACCGCCTGCCCCTCTCCATAATGCACCTTCTACATCACACACCACCTGCCTACACCGCCTGCCCCTCTCCATAATGCACCTTCTACATCCCACACCACCTGCCTACACCGCCTGCCCCTCTCCATAATGCACCTTCTACATCACACACCACCTGCCTACACCGCCTGCCCCTCTCCATAATGCACCTTCTACATCACACACCACCTGCCTACACCGCCTGCCCCTCTCCATAATGCACCTTCTACATCACACACCACCTGCCTACACCGCCTGCCCCTCTCCATAATGCACCTTCTACATCACACACCACCTGCCTACACCGCCTGCCCCTCTCCATAATGTACCTTCTACATCACACACCACCTGCCTACACTGCCTGCCCCTCTCCATAATGCACCTTCTACATCCCACACCACCTGCCTACACCGCCTCTTTCCGTAATACACCCTCTATACTGCCCCCCTCCGTCACACTCTGCCCCCCTCCGTCACACTCTGCCCCCCTCCGTCACACTCTGCCCCCCTCCGTCACACTCTGCCCCCCTCCGTCACACTCTGCCCCCCTCCGTCACACTCTGCCCCCCTCTGTCACACTCTGCCCCCCTCTGTCACACTCTGCCCCCCTCCGTCACACTCTTCCCCCCTCCGTCACACTCTGCTCCACAGTCTGCCCCTCACACTCAGCACCTCACACTCTGCCCCTCTCTTGTCACACTCAGCCCCTCACACTCAGCACCTCTCTTGTCACACTCAGCCCCTCACACTCAGCACCTCTCTTGTCACACTCAGCCCCTCACACTCAGCACCTCTCTTGTCACACTCAGCACCTCTCTTGTCACACTCAGCACCTCTCTTGTCACACTCAGCACCTCTCTTGTCACACTCAGCACCTCTCTTGTCACACTCAGCACCTCTCTTGTCACACTCAGCACCTCTCTTGTCACACTCAGCACCTCTCTTGTCACACTCAGCACCTCTCTTGTTACACTCAGCACCTCTCTTGTTACACTCAGCACCTCTCTTGTCACACTCAGCACCTCTCTTGTCACACTCAGCACCTCTCTTGTTACACTCAGCACCTCTCTTGTCACACTCAGCACCTCTCTTGTCACACTCAGCCCCTCACACTCAGCACCTCTCTTGTCACACTCAGCCCCTCACACTCAGCACCTCTCTTGTCACACTCAGCACCTCTCTTGTCACACTCAGCACCTCTCTTGTTACACTCAGCACCTCTCTTGTCACACTCAGCACCTCTCTTGTCACACTCAGCACCTCTCTTGTCACACTCAGCACCTCTCTTGTCACACTCAGCACCTCTCTTGTCACACTCAGCACCTCTCTTGTCACACTCAGCACCTCTCTTGTCACACTCAGCACCTCTCTTGTTACACTCAGCACCTCTCTTGTTACACTCAGCACCTCTCTTGTCACACTCAGCACCTCTCTTGTCACACTCAGCACTTCTCTTGTCACACTCAGCCCCTCACACTCAGCACCTCTCTTGTCACACTCAGCACCTCTCTTGTCACACTCAGCACCTCTCTTGTCACACTCAGCACCTCTCTTGTTACACTCAGCACCTCTCTTGTCACACTCAGCACCTCTCTTGTCACACTCAGCACCTCTCTTGTTACACTCAGCACCTCTCTTGTTACACTCAGCACCTCTCTTGTCACACTCAGCACCTCTCTTGTTACACTCAGCACCTCTCTTGTCACACTCAGCACCTCTCTTGTCACACTCAGCACTTCTCTTGTCACACTCAGCACCTCTCTTGTCACACTCAGCACCTCTCTTGTCACACTCAGCACCTCTCTTGTCACACTCAGCACCTCTCTTGTCACACTCAGCACCTCTCTTGTCACACTCAGCACCTCTCTTGTCACACTCAGCACCTCTCTTGTCACACTCAGCACCTCTCTTGTTACACTCAGCACCTCTCTTGTCACACTCAGCACCTCTCTTGTCACACTCAGCACCTCTCTTGTCACACTCAGCACCTCTCTTGTCACACTCAGCACCTCTCTTGTCACACTCAGCACCTCTCTTGTTACACTCAGCACCTCTCTTGTCACACTCAGCACCTCTCTTGTCACACTCAGCACCTCTCTTGTTACACTCAGCACCTCTCTTGTCACACTCAGCACCCCCCATGTTCTCCTCTTCACTTATTACCTGCCATGTGCCCTCATCTGCTACAGCTACAAAAGTACCTTCTGGCTCCTCCCACATGGGTCACGTGGACATGACGTCATCGCAGGTCCTGCACGGGAGCAGATTAGAGCTTCCTGCCTCTGCAGTGCTCAGGTATTAAATCCCCTCTCCCCTCCCCCTTGAAGAAACGCCGGATTTCTAGATGGCAAAAGGAAATGGGAGTTCAAAACAAAACAAAAAAACTGTTTTAACATGGCCCTAGGTGACAGTAGCTCGGAGCTTCCCCCCCCCCCCGTAGCTAAGCTACTGCTACACCCCTAGTATTAGTCACCAGTAACCCCCCCGCCCCAACCCATCCTCCTCATTGTCCCCTCCTCAGTTAATTAGTGACCACTCACCTCACTCTCCTCAGGCATCTCCGTACGGGCCCCCGCCGCTGCTTCTCTCCGTGAAGGCCCCCGCTGTGCCGCTTCTTCTCCTGCCGGGCGGGAACTTTTGAAATGACACACGCTTGCGCAGTACTGACGTAATCAGGGTGCGCCGCGTGTGTCACAGAGAAAGTGCCGGGCAGGGAACAGAGGAGAGATTCCTGCGTTCCGCTGCCTGCACTGACTGTGCGGAACTGCAGGATCGCTCCCTGCCCGGCACGCAGCGTGTAATGAAGGCAATCTGACCAGGGCCCCCCGAAGCCTGGAGCTCCGGACAACAGGTCAGATTGCCTTCATTACCTTATTACTGACCGGCGAGCAAGAGCCCCAGCATGACAGCCGCGCTCAGTGAATAACCGGCTCCCAGTACGGGCCCAGACTTTAACACTGCCGCATCAGGCAGCCCGACAGCGCCCCCTCACAGTTGCGCCCAGGGCAGATGCATCGCCAGCCCCCCCTAGATATCAGGTATACAGTTGCATACCCAATATATCCAGCACGCGTGGCTAATTTGCATGCGATGCAAATTAGCCACGTGTATAGTGTCAAAAGCAACACTTCCTGGGTCCTCTGCTGCAGCTGTGACTAGGGGGGTGGGGGCCTGGCTGGCCCGGGGCTTAATAAAGCGAAGTAATTGTCCCTGGCTCAGCCGGGCCCCCCTTCTTCACCGGGCCCCCTACACCAGTCTCAGTAGTAATGCCCTGATGGGGGCCCCGATTGCATATGCACATGATTGCCCACTGTGAGCTTCAGGCAGGGACTGAGTGAGCCACTCAATCAGTGGTGATTTCATGCAGCTCACTCAGTCTCTGACTGAAGCTCACAGAGGGCAGTCATGTTCTATGGCCGCGTGGTGTGAATTCAGATGTAGCAGAACTAGAATCATCGTGGGACCTTGTGTGGATTATGTCGGACCTGCAGGGGTGTTTTGGGGGTTAATAAAGTGGTGAAAGAGGGGTCTTTTTGTCTTTTATTTCAAATGAAGGATTTTTTCAGTGTTTGTTTCTTTTTAGTTAGAGATTAGTAATGGGGGAGTCTCATAGGCGCCTCCCATTACTAATCTAGGGTTTAGTGGCTTCTGTAGACTGACATTAACCCCTTATTACCCCAATTCCCACTGCACTAGGGCAATTGGATAGAGCCGGGTACAGTTCTAATGGATGGAGCAATTCCAGGTGGCTGCAGACTGCTATTTTTAGGATGGGGGGCCCAATAAGCATGGGTCTCCCCAGCCTGAGAATGCCAGCTCCCAGCTGTCGGAGTTTATCATGGCTGTGTATCAGAATTGGGAGGTTACCGCATGCTGTTTTTTTATTATAATTAAAAAAAAAACCAAAAAGCTGCATGTGGTTCTTCTTATTTTGATACACAGCCCAGATAAGCGCATGGCTGGGGGCTGCAGCCGGCTTTATCTGTGCTGGTATCATAATATGGGGTACCCTGTGACAATTATTTTATTTCTTCTTACTCCACGATAGTGACCCACAGACAGCGCCTGTGATTGGCTGTCACGTAGGCTGGGGGCTCGTTTGACTGCAACCAATCACAGATGCCAGGACAGCCGGTGGGCGGGGAAAGCAGTGCATATGGATGAGTAGTAATGAGCAGCTCTGGAAGTGAATGAGCGGCCGCGGGAGCAGCGTACAGCCGTGCCGGTGACTCAGTAAGTATGAAGCACTCGCTTCATTTGTATTTTCTTTATTTTTCCTTTTTTTATTTCCTAAGTGCTAGATCATTACCCAGAATTCCCTGAGAATCTCGGGCCCGGGCCCTGCAGTCGGGTACATTTGAAACCGCACGGATCCGGACTTTTACAGTTTGGGTCCGCCCATCACTAGTCCTGTGTACAGATTATACTGACACTATGTGTCCTGTGTACAGATCATACTGACACTATGTGTCCTGTGTACAGATCATACTGACACTATGTGTCCTGTGGGCAGTTTATACTGCCATTAAGTGTCCTGTGCATGGATTATAATGACACTATGTGTCCTGTGCACAGATTATAGTGACACTGTGTCCTTTGCACAGATTATAGTGACACTATGTGTCCTGTGTACAGATTATACTGACATTAAGTGTCCTGTGCACAGATTATAATGACACTATGTGTCCTGTGCACAGATTATAGTGACACTGTGTCCTGTGTGCAGTTTATACTGACATTAAGTGTCCTGTGCACAGATTATAGTGACACTATGTGTCCTGTGTACAGATTATACTGACATTAAGTGTCCTGTGCACAAATTATAATGACACTATGTGTCCTGTGCACAGATTATAATGACACTATGTGTCCTGTGTGCAGTTTATACTGACATTAAGTGTCCTGTGCACGGATTATATTGACACTATGTGTCTTGTGCACAGATTATAGTGACACTGTCCCGTGTGCAGTTTATACTGATATTAATTGTCCTGTGCACGAATTATAATGACACTATGTGTCCTGTGCACAGATTATAATGACACTATGTGTCCTGTGCACAGATTATAGTGACACTATGTGTCCTGTGTGCTGTTTATACTGACATTAAGTGTCCTGTGCACGGATTATACTGACACTATGTGTTCTGTGTACAGATTATAGTGACACTATGTGTCCTGTGCACAGATTATACTGACACTATGTGTCCTGTGCACAGATTATACTGACACTATGTGTCCTGTGCTCAGATTATACTGACTCTGTGTCCTCTGTACAGATTATACTGACACCATGTGTCCTGTGTACAGATTATACTGACACTATGTGTCCTCTGCACAGATTATACCCACACTATGTGTCCTCTGCACAGATTATACCCACACTATGTGTCCTCTGCACCGTGGCTGGAGCTTTATGTCCCCCGTCCGGTTCTAGGACATTTTGTGATCATTTTAGTTGGGGTTTCCATTCTTTATATCGCTCTGTGATGTATTTTCTCTCTTTAGGAAAATGAGCTAACGCTGTGGTATGATTGCGGTATTATTAATTGCCCTATTAAATTCGCATTTGATCTTTTCATGTAAACACCGAGATCGTTGGATCTAATTTAATCACAGTAAGAGCGCTGACCAGATTTCCGTAACTTCCCGTAAGTTTGGTCCAGTGATTTATATGATTTCCAATAGGTGGTGATGGGGCCGTGGGGCTTCTGGGAACGGGATATTAGTCACTTTAATGTCGGTTGGCTGAATACTGAGGGGTCCCGGAGAGCGTGGGACCCCATTAATCAGCCCTCAGTCCCCTCTGGTTGGGGCGACCTTTCATTATTCCATCTCTATTGATCGGAATGTCTAAATATTAGTTTAAAAATTCAAATTATATTAATAATTGGCGCCATATTTGTCAAATTATGCCATGTTGCAAAAGTCCTCATCCCCCTAAAGGACCGTTTCCCCTCCTTTTGTTCCAGTTGCAGCCCGCGCCCCCCGGTAATGGATGGGGGATTCGTCAGCAGCGCATTAATGATACAGGTAATGATCTCGCCTTGTGAATTAAACATGCATTACAGTTGGAGAAGTTTGTTACTAATTAATATTTAACACCTTCTCCCCTGTTTGTAATGATGGCGAGAAACACAAAGGTAGAAGCCGCGCCGCCGCCCGAACAAAGGGGTCCGTAAATCACAAGAAGCGCTGAGAACGCTGAAGCCCCCAGGTAATATCAGCCGAAAATCCATTTAATGAACTGGTAATTAATCTATTAAGCGCTCTCCATATATAAAGAATTTACTGCGGACAGAGACGAGGAAGAAATGTGCAGAATACGCAGAAAAGCCTGTATATAACGATTCCGACCATGCTGCTATAACCCGGGCATCTCCTGTATATCATTATATATGTACAGCCGGTATAACCTGGGCATCTCCTGTATATAATTATATATGTACAGCTGCTATAACCCGGGCACCTCCTGTATATAATTATATATGTACAGCTGCTATAACCCGGGCATCTCCTGTATATAATTATATATGTACAGCTGGTATAACCTGGGCATCTCCTGTATATAATTATATATGTACAGCTGGTATAACCCGGGCATCTCCTGTATATAATTATATATGTACAGCTGCTATAACCCGGGCATCTCCTGTATATAATTATATATGTACAGCCGGTATAACCTGGGTATCTCCTGTATATAATTATATATGTACAGCTGCTATAACCCGGGCATCTCCTGTATATAATTATATATGTACAGCTGCTATAACCCGGGCATCTCCTGTATATAATTATATATGTACAGCTGGTATAACCTGGGCATCTCCTGTATATAATTATATATGTACAGCTGGTATAAGCTGGGCATCTCCTGTATATAATTATATATGTACAGCCGGTATAACCTGGGCATCTCCTGTATATAATTATATATGTACAGCTGCTATAATCCGGGCATCTCCTGTATATAATTATATATGTACAGCTGCTATAACCCGGGCATCTCCTGTATATAATTATATATGTACAGCTGGTATAACCTGGGCATCTCCTGTATATAATTATATATGTACAGCTGGTATAACCTGGGCATCTCCTGTATATAATTATATATGTACAGCCGGTATAACCTGGGCATCTCCTGTATATAATTATATATGTACAGCTGGTATAACCTGGGCATCTCCTGTATATAATTATATATGTACAGCTGCTATAACCCGGGCATCTCCTGTATATAATTATATATGTACAGCTGGTATAACCTGGGCATCTCCTGTATATAATTATATATGTACAGCTGGTATAAGCTGGGTATCTCCTGTATATAATTATATATGTACAGCCGGTATAACCTGGGCATCTCTTGTATATAATTATATATGTACAGCCAGTATAACCTGGGCATCTCCTGTATATAATTATATATGTACAGCTGCTATAACCCGGGCATCTCCTGTATATAATTATATATGTACAGCCGGTATAACCTGGGTATCTCCTGTATATAATTATATATGTACAGCTGCTATAACCCGGGCATCTCCTGTATATAATTATATATGTACAGCTGCTATAACCCGGGCATCTCCTGTATATAATTATATATGTACAGCTGGTATAACCTGGGCATCTCCTGTATATAATTATATATGTACAGCTGGTATAAGCTGGGCATCTCCTGTATATAATTATATATGTACAGCCGGTATAACCTGGGCATCTCCTGTATATAATTATATATGTACAGCTGCTATAATCCGGGCATCTCCTGTATATAATTATATATGTACAGCTGCTATAACCCGGGCATCTCCTGTATATAATTATATATGTACAGCTGGTATAACCTGGGCATCTCCTGTATATAATTATATATGTACAGCTGGTATAACCTGGGCATCTCCTGTATATAATTATATATGTACAGCCGGTATAACCTGGGCATCTCCTGTATATAATTATATATGTACAGCCGGTATAACCCGGGCATCTCCTGTATATAATTATATATGTACAGCTGCTATAACCCGGGCATCTCCTGTATATAATTATATATGTACAGCTGGTATAACCTGGGCATCTCCTGTATATAATTATATATGTACAGCTGGTATAAGCTGGGTATCTCCTGTATATAATTATATATGTACAGCCGGTATAACCTGGGCATCTCTTGTATATAATTATATATGTACAGCCGGTATAACCTGGACATCTCCTGTATATAATTATATATGTACAGCCGGTATAACCTGGGCATCTCTTGTATATAATTATATATGTACAGCCAGTATAACCTGGGCATCTCCTGTATATAATTATATATGTACAGCTGGCATAACCTGGGCATCTCCTGTATATAATTATATATGTACAGCTGCTATAACCCGGGCATCTCCTGTATATAATTATATATGTACAGCTGCTATAACCCGGGCATCTCCTGTATATAATTATATATGTACAGCCGGTATAACCTGGGCATCTCCTTCCCTAATTTCCTCCTTCTTAATGCTTTGCCAAGCCTTTACAGCCGCAGCCTTCAGGTCTTGCTTGTTTGTGGGTCTTTCCGTCTTAAGTCTGGATTTGAGCAAGTGAAATGCATGCTCAATTGGGTTAAGATCTGGTGATTGACTTGGCCATTGCAGAATGTTCCACTTTTTTGCACTCATGAACTCCTGGGTAGCTTTGGCTGTATGCTTGGGGTCATTGTCCATCTGTACTATGAAGCGCCGTCCGATCAACTTTGCGGCATTTGGCTGAATCTGGGCTGAAAGTATATCCCGGTACACTTCAGAATTCATCCGGCTACTCTTGTCTGCTGTTATGTCATCAATAAACACAAGTGACCCAGTGCCATTGAAAGCCATGCATGCCCATGCCATCACGTTGCCTCCACCATGTTTTACAGAGGATGTGGTGTGCCTTGGATCATGTGCCGTTCCCTTTCTTCTCCAAACTTTTTTCTTGCCATCATTCTGGTACAGGTTGATCTTTGTCTCATCTGTCCATAGAATACTTTTCCAGAACTGAGCCGGCTTCATGAGGTGTTTTTCAGCAAATGTAACTCTGGCCTGTCTATTTTTGGAATTGATGAATGGTTTGCATCTAGATGTGAACCCTTTGTATTTACTTTCATGGAGTCTTCTCTTTACTGTTGACTTAGAGACAGATACACCTACTTCACTGAGAGTGTTCTGGACTTCAGTTGATGTTGTGAACGGGTTCTTCTTCACCAAAGAAAGTATGCGGCGATCATCCACCACTGTTGTCATCCGTGGACGCCCAGGCCTTTTTGAGTTCCCAAGCTCACCAGTCAATTCCTTTTTTCTCAGAATGTACCCGACTGTTGATTTTGCTACTCCAAGCATGTCTGCTATCTCTCTGATGGATTTTTTCTTTTTCTTCAGCCTCAGGATGTTCTGCTTCACCTCAATTGAGAGTTCCTTAGACCGCATGTTGTCTGGTCACAGCAACAGCTTCCAAATGCAAAACCACACACCTGTAATCAACCCCAGACCTTTTAACTACTTCATTTATTACAGGTTAACGAAGGAGACGCCTTCAGAGTTAATTGCAGCCCTTAGAGTCCCTTGTCCAATTACTTTTGGTCCCTTGAAAAAGAGGAGGCTATGCATTACAGAGCTATGATTCCTAAACCCTTTCTCCGATTTGGATGTGAAAACTCTCATATTGCAGCTGGGAGTGTGCACTTTCAGCCCATATTATATATAGAATTGTATTTCTGAACATGTTTTTGTAAACAAAAATAACAAAACTTGTGTCACTGTCCAAATATTTCTGGACCTAACTTTATGTACAGCCGGTATAACCTGGGCATCTCCTGTATATAATTATATATGTACAGCCGGTATAACCTGGGCATCTCCTGTATATAATTATATATGTACAGCTGGTATAACCTGGACATCTCCTGTATATGATTATATATGTACAGCTGGTATAACCTGGTCATCTCCTATGTATAATTATATATGTACAGCCGGTATAACCCGGGCATCTCCTGTATATAATTATATATGTACAGCCGGTATAACCTGGACATCTCCTGTATATAATTATATATGTACAGCTGGTATAAACTGGGCATCTCCTGCATATAATTATATATGTACAGCCGGTATAACCTGGGCATCTCCTGTATATAATTATATATGTACAGCCGGTATAACCTGGGCATCTCCTGTATATAATTATATATGTACAGCTGGTATAACCTGGGCATCTCCTGTATATAATTATATATGTACAGCCGGTATAACCTGGGCATCTCCTGTATATAATTTTATATGTACAGCTGGTATAACCTGGTCATCTCCTATATATAATTATATATGTACAGCCGGTATAACCTGGACATCTCCTGTATATGATTATATATGTACAGCTGGTATAACCTGGTCATCTCCTATGTATAATTATATATGTACAGCCGGTATAACCCGGGCATCTCCTGTATATAATTATATATGTACAGCCGGTATAACCTGGACATCTCCTGTATATAATTATATATGTACAGCTGGTATAACCTGGGCATCTCCTGCATATAATTATATATGTACAGCCGGTATAACCTGGGCATCTCCTGTATATAATTATATATGTACAGCCGGTATAACCTGGGCATCTCCTGTATATAATTATATATGTACAGCCGGTATAACCTGGGCATCTCCTGTATATAATTATATATGTACAGCTGGTATAACCTGGGCATCTCCTGTATATAATTATATATGTACAGCCGGTATAACCTGGTCATCTCCTGTATATAATTATATATGTACAGCTGGTATAACCTGGTCATCTCCTATGTATAATTATATATGTACAGCCGGTATAACCTGGGTATCTCCTGTATATAATTATATATGTACAGCCGGTATAACCCGGGCATCTCCTGTATATAATTATATATGTACAGCTGGTATAACCTGGACATCTCCTGTATATAATTATATATGTACAGCTGGTATAACCTGGGCATCTCCTGTATATAATTATATATGTACAGCTGCTATAACCCGGGCATCTCCTGTATATAATTATATATGTACAGCCGGTATAACCTGGACATCTCCTGTATGTAATTATATATGTACAGCCGGTATAACCTGGACATCTCCTGTATATAATTACATATGTACAGCCGGTATAAGCTGGGCATCTCCTGCATATAATTATATATGTACAGCCGGTATAACCTGGGCATCTCCTGTATATAATTATATATGTACAGCCGGTATAACCTGGACATCTCCTGTATATAATTATATATGTACAGCTGGTATAACCTGGGCATCTCCTGTATATAATTATATATGTACAGCTGGTATAACCTGGGCATCTCCTGTATATAATTATATATGTACAGCCGGTATAACCTGGACATCTCCTGTATATAATTATATATATACAGCCGGTATAACCTGGACATCTCCTGTATATAATTATATATGTACAGCCGGTATAACCTGGGCATCTCCTGTATATAATTATATATGTACAGCTGGTATAACCTGGGCATCTCCTGTATATAGTTATATATGTACAGCCGGTATAACCTGGACATCTCCTGTATATAATTATATATGTACAGCCGGTATAACCTGGACATTTCCTGTATATAATTATATATGTACAGCCGGTATAACCTGGGCATCTCCTGTATATAGTTATATATGTACAGCTGGTATAACCTGGGCATCTCCTGTATATAATTATATATGTACAGCCGGTATAACCTGGGCATCTCCTGTATATAGTTATATATGTACAGCTGGTATAACCTGGACATCTCCTGTATATAATTATATATGTACAGCTGGTATAACCTGGGTATCTCCTGTATATAATTATATATGTACAGCCGGTATAACCCGGGCATCTCCTGTATATAATTATATATGTACAGCCGGTATAACCCGGGCATCTCCTGTATATAATTATATATGTACAGCCGGTATAACCTGGACATCTCCTGTATATAATTATATATGTACAGCTGGTATAAACTGGGCATCTCCTGCATATAATTATATATGTACAGCCGGTATAACCTGGGCATCTCCTGTATATAATTATATATGTACAGCCGGTATAACCTGGGCATCTCCTGTATATAATTATATATGTACAGCTGGTATAACCTGGGCATCTCCTGTATATAATTATATATGTACAGCCGGTATAACCTGGGCATCTCCTGTATATAATTATATATGTACAGCTGGTATAACCTGGTCATCTCCTATATATAATTATATATGTACAGCCGGTATAACCTGGGCATCTCCTGTATATAATTATATATGTACAGCCGGTATAACCTGGGCATCTCCTGTATATGATTATATATGTACAGCTGGTATAACCTGGTCATCTCCTATGTATAATTATATATGTACAGCCGGTATAACCCGGGCATCTCCTGTATATAATTATATATGTACAGCCGGTATAACCTGGACATCTCCTGTATATAATTATATATGTACAGCTGGTATAACCTGGGCATCTCCTGCATATAATTATATATGTACAGCCGGTATAACCTGGGCATCTCCTGTATATAATTATATATGTACAGCCGGTATAACCTGGGCATCTCCTGTATATAATTATATATGTACAGCCGGTATAACCTGGGCATCTCCTGTATATAATTATATATGTACAGCTGGTATAACCTGGGCATCTCCTGTATATAATTATATATGTACAGCCGGTATAACCTGGTCATCTCCTGTATATAATTATATATGTACAGCTGGTATAACCTGGTCATCTCCTATGTATAATTATATATGTACAGCCGGTATAACCTGGGTATCTCCTGTATATAATTATATATGTACAGCCGGTATAACCCGGGCATCTCCTGTATATAATTATATATGTACAGCTGGAATAACCTGGACATCTCCTGTATATAATTATATATGTACAGCTGGTATAACCTGGGCATCTCCTGTATATAATTATATATGTACAGCTGCTATAACCCGGGCATCTCCTGTATATAATTATATATGTACAGCCGGTATAACCTGGACATCTCCTGTATGTAATTATATATGTACAGCCGGTATAACCTGGACATCTCCTGTATATAATTACATATGTACAGCCGGTATAAGCTGGGCATCTCCTGCATATAATTATATATGTACAGCCGGTATAACCTGGGCATCTCCTGTATATAATTATATATGTACAGCCGGTATAACCTGGACATCTCCTGTATATAATTATATATGTACAGCTGGTATAACCTGGGCATCTCCTGTATATAATTATATATGTACAGCTGGTATAACCTGGGCATCTCCTGTATATAATTATATATGTACAGCCGGTATAACCTGGACATCTCCTGTATATAATTATATATATACAGCCGGTATAACCTGGACATCTCCTGTATATAATTATATATGTACAGCCGGTATAACCTGGGCATCTCCTGTATATAATTATATATGTACAGCCGGTATAACCTGGGCATCTCCTGTATATAATTATATATGTACAGCCGGTATAACCTGGACATCTCCTGTATATAATTATATATGTACAGCTGGTATAACCTGGGCATCTCCTGTATATAATTATATATGTACAGCCGGTATAACCTGGGCATCTCCTGTATATAATTATATATGTACAGCCGGTATAACCTGGGCATCTCCTGTATATAATTATATATGTACAGCTGGTATAACCTGGGCATCTCCTGTATATAGTTATATATGTACAGCCGGTATAACCTGGACATCTCCTGTATATAATTATATATGTACAGCCGGTATAACCTGGACATTTCCTGTATATAATTATATATGTACAGCCGGTATAACCTGGGCATCTCCTGTATATAGTTATATATGTACAGCTGGTATAACCTGGGCATCTCCTGTATATAATTATATATGTACAGCCGGTATAACCTGGGCATCTCCTGTATATAGTTATATATGTACAGCTGGTATAACCTGGACATCTCCTGTATATAATTATATATGTACAGCTGGTATAACCTGGGTATCTCCTGTATATAATTATATATGTACAGCCGGTATAACCCGGGCATCTCCTGTATATAATTATATATGTACAGCTGGTATAACCTGGGCATCTCCTGTATATAATTATATATGTACAGCTGGTATAACCTGGGTATCTCCTGTATATAATTATATATGTACAGCCGGTATAACCCGGGCATCTCCTGTATATAATTATATATGTACAGCTGGTATAACCTGGGCATCTCCTGTATATAGTTATATATGTACAGCTGGTATAACCTGGGCATCTCCTGTATATAATTATATATGTACAGCTGGTATAACCTGGGCATCTCCTGTATATAGTTATATATGTACAGCCGGTATAACCTGGGCATCTCCTGTATATAATTATATATGTACAGCTGGTATAACCTGGGCATCTCCTGTATATAATTATATATGTACAGCCGGTATAACCTGGGCATCTCCTGATGTAATAATCACCCATGATGGTCTGGACCCTGTTGGGTGCGGGGGGCTTGCTCTGCACAGATGGACCCTCGGAGTGAGGCTTGGTCCCGGCTTTGTGCACTTATTGAAGCATAGGTTAAACAGCGGATACATTGCTCATTTCATTGTTACATGCCGCAGCTCGGGTCGCGCTGATGCACATTTTGGGTCCGTCCATTACGGCAGCTGGTTACGTCTGTGAGCGGTGAATGTCTGCTGAAGAGTGAGGACCATGTTCTTTATCCTTGGACTGTTACATTTACTAAATCCATTCCAGGCTGAGTTTCTACAAAAGTGTACTCAATTGAATTAACTATTTATTAACAGCTGGCTGGTCACCGCCGTTCTCCTGGTTTTGCCTTTTAAGTTTTTTTGATTTTTTTTTTTATATTTTTTTTATGTAAACTTTCTTCACTGCCTGAAGCCCCCTGGGCTATAAATCTACATGAAAGAAGAAAAAAAATAGAAAAACCTTTCCCTTTTGGGAATTTCTTCCCGGTTTTTGAACTTTGCTCGCTCTGGAATCTTCTAATTGACGGGGCTTTGATTACGGAGGTTACAAAGGATTGTTTAATGGCCACTTTGAATGTAAAATTACCAATTGTACATAAATTATAGATGGTCCCAGCTGACAAGATGAGGAGTTTTATGTATCCGGCTGCACCTGTCACTGCCGATTACCATTCTCTGCATCTGAAATACACCGAGGTGTCTCATGATGGTGGACCTTTTATTCAACTTGGTTGGGTTGCCCTTATACCAGAAGTTAAGTTCTATCCTATCCAGTGTTCTTAGGGCTCTGTATTATGGAACAGTGAAAATATCGTCATATAGTGCTCCTGTACTACTGCCTCTTCCTTTCTAGGCATTGTGTGGCGGCCTGCCATCTGGTCCTTCAGGAGGTATGTGAAACCTCTCAATGGCCTTTTAGGGAGCTAGTTCCTGTACTATACTGTAATACTGTCAAGGCTCAGTTTGGGGATTTGATCAAATTACCTTCTCTTTTTGTGGTCGGTTCCTTTGTCTCCTGGGCTATTGTCTTTTCTTATGCTGATGGTTCTTATGGTCTTTGTTTTCCTTTCTTGGTTTGCTTCTCTCCAGGTGTTTCCTCTGTTACCCTTGTTTGCCCTATCACATTCTGGGTTGAGTAATATATGTTCATCTCTCACCTCACTTCTTTGCTGATTTTATCTCTATATGCACTTGTTTCTGGCAGTTCTGGTTTTTCAGCTTAGGGGTTAAGTTCTATCCTATCCAGTGTTCACAGGGCTCTGTATTATGGAACAGTGAAAATACCGTCATGTAGTGCTCCTGTACTACTGTCATGGCTCAGTTTGGGGATTCGATCAGATGGCCTTCTCTTTTTGTGGTCGGTTCATCTGTCTCCTCGGCTATTGTCTTTTCTTATGCTGATGGTTCTTATGGTCTTTGTTTTCCTTTCTTGGTTTGCTTCTCTCCAGGTGTTTCCTCTTTTACCCTTGTTTGCCCTATCACATTCTGGGTTGAGTGATATATGTTCATCTCTCACCTCACTTCTTTGTTGGCTTTATCTCTATGTGGACTTGTTTCTGGGACTTCCAGTCTTTCAGCTTTGGGGTTTGCCTTTGAAATAAACACCAGTTGAGTGTCTGTTGTGAGTTGGTGTGTTTTCTTTTCCAGCCCCTAATCCTTTCACCTTAGCTCGCACTGGGTTTCTGTTTGTTTGTGTACACCTTCCTTTTCTCTTGTAGGCAGTGTGTGGTGGCCTCCCATGTGGTCCTTCAGGAGGTATGAGAAACCTCTCAACAGCCTTTTAGGGAGCCAGTTCCTATAATATATTCAAATTGTCTCTCCAGGAAAGGAGACAAACTCTAACACCACCTATTGGAAGTAGCAATCCTAAAAGTCAAAAGTGGCCTTCTAACAAGTCTTTTCATATGACCTAGGATATATGCCAGATCAGAATCCCAATTTGCTAATCCTAATTCTTTTGCCTTATTTGAATGTTTTTCAGTTTATCTCACATTGAGTTTCTGTTTGTTTGTGCACTCCTGCCTCTTCCCTTGTAGGCATTGCGTGTAGGCCTCCCAGCTGGTTCTTCAGGTGGTATGGGAAACCTCTCAATGGCCTTTTAGGGAGTCAGTTCATGGACTATACTGTAATGCTATCAAGGCACGGTTTGGGTATTCAATTTGGTGACCTTTTGTTTTTGTGGTCGGTTCCTCTGTCTCCTGGGCTATCGTCTTTTCTTATGCTGATGATTCTTATGGTCTTTGTTTTCCTTTCTTGGTTTGCTCCTCTCCAGGTGTTTGCCATTTTCCCATTATTGTTTCCCCTATCACAGTCTGAGTTGTGTTACATATATTTATATCTCTCACCATACTTCTTTGGTGGGTATAGTTCTAAAATGACTTGTTTTTGGGAGTTCCAATCCTTCAGCTGAGGGGTTCATCTTTGAGGTAAACATCAGTTGAGTGTCTGCTGTGAGTCAGTGTGTTTTACTTCCCAGTCCCTAATCCTCTTGCCTTATTGGAATTTGTTTCAGTTTATTTCACACGGGGTTTCTGTTTGTGCACATCTTCCTCTTCTCTTGTAGGCATTGCGTGGGACACTCTCATCTGGTCCTTCAGGAGGTATGATAAACCTCTCAACGGCCTTTTAGAGAGCCAGTTCCTATACTATACTGTAATACTATCAAGGCTCGGTTTGGGCATTCAGTCTGGTGACCTTTTGTTTTTGTGGTCGGTTCCTCTGTCTCCTGGGCTATTGTCTTTTCTTATGCTGACGGTTCTTATGGTCTTTGTTTTTGCTCCTCTCCAGGTGTTTCCTATTTCCCCGTTGATGTTTGCCCTATCACATTCTGGGCTGAGTTATGTATGTTTACCCTTTACCTCACTTTCTTACTGGCTAAGTCTCTATATGGACTTGTTCGTGGGACCTCCAGCCCTTCAGTTTAGGGGATTACCTTGAAGTAAACACCAGTTGAGTGTTTGTTGTGAGTCGGTGTGTTTTGCCTCCAAGCCCCTAATCCTTCCGCCATATTTGAATGTTTTTCAGTTTATCTCACATTGGGTTTCTGTTTGTTTGTGCACTCCTGTGTTACGGGGGTCTGTCTGATAATAAAACCTAAAGGAATGTCAGACAGTCAGGGTCCACCGTGCAAAGACTCTGCTGCAGACTATGGCAGAGGATAAGGGGTATATAAGTGTGCCACTGTAAATAATGATAGCACAAGTGCAGAGTGCAATACCTCTGTTATACTCACAGAGGAATATAATTAGAAAATAAAGCAATTCCTCCCTTACTTGGAGGGTGTGTGGAATGGTCTCTGTTAAAGATCACAGAGACAAAAGCAGTGAGTGTGAAATGGCACCTACCTAGGTCCGTTCCTCTAGTGGTGCCAGGAGACGGACAGCAGCGTAAGCCGCACAAAGCTCCTACCTGCGTTCGTTCCACTAGTGTGCGAGGACACGAACCACTAGATATGGCACCTGCCTAGGTCCGCTCTTCTAGTGGTGCAAAAGAGACGGACAGCAGCGTAAGCCGCACAAAGCTCCTACCTGCGTTCGCTCCACTAGTGTGCGAGGACACGAACCACTAGATATGGCACCTGCCTAGGTCCGCTCTTCTACTGGTGCAAAAGAGACGGACAGCAGCATAAGCCGCACAAAGCTCCTACCTCTGTTCGCTCCCATAGTGTGCAAGGATACGAACAACTGCCAGACACAGTATAAGGAACGTTACCCTAGCGGCAACGTCCACCTACGAGTAGAATCACAAGGCCCAGCCAGAGCATGTGCCCCAGGCACCTGCCAATGTCCGCTCCACTAAGAGGTAAGGATACGGACTGCAGCCGAAGCTGTAAGGTATAAGAACGCTACCCTGCCGGTAGCGCTCACCTAACATAGACAGAGAGATGCCTGGAGGAACATGCACAGAGCGTCTACTCTCATGCATGAACCAAGAGGACTGAGCGCCGGGCGGTGTGCGTCAGGGTCTTATATAGATTCTGTGCCTCATCCAAGATGGAGGACACCAGAGCCAATCCGCTGCCAGAATGACAGCAATGACGTCACGCTGGCCTATCACCGAGCAAAGCATCACAAGCACATGACCAGTGGCCAATCAGCTTAGAAGGTGTCAGAGACATGTGACCTCGTGTCAGCGATGATGTCACCCGCACATGTGCAATGGCTCCAAGATAGGACTTAGTCTCCAGCGCTTGCACATGTGCAGTAGCAAGAAATCCGGACATAGTCTCCAGAGCCACAGCAACCGTAACATCCTGCCTCTTCCCTTGTAGGCATTGTGTGGAGGCCTCCCAGCTGGTCCTTCAGGAGGTATGGGAAACCTCTCAGTGGCCTTTTAGGGAGTCAGTTCATGTATTATACTGTAATGCTATCATGGCTCTGTTTAGGTATTTAATTTGGTGACCTTTTGTTTTTGTGGTCAGTTCCTCTTTCTCCTAGGCTATCATCTTTTCTTATGCTGATGGTTCTTATGGTCTTTGTTTTTCTTTCTTGGTTTGCTCCTCTCCAGTTGTTTCCCATTTTGCCATTATTGTTTGCCCTATCACATTTTAAGTTGGTGTACATATATTTATATCTCTCACCTCACTTCCTTGGCGGGTATAGTTCTAGAAGGATTTGTTTCTGGGAGTTCCAATCTTTCAGCTTAGGGGTTTATCATTGAAGTAAAAACCAGTAGAGTGTCTGCTATGAGTAGGTTTTCCTTCCCAGTCCCTAATCCTTTTGCCTTATTGGAATTTGATTCAGGTTATCTCACACGGGGTTTCTGTTTGTGCACATCTTCCTCTTCTCTTGTAGGCATTATGTGGGAGACTCACATCTGGTCCTTCAGGAGGTATGATAAACCTCTCAATGACCTTTTAGAGAGCCAGTTCCTGTACTATACCGTAATACTATCAAGGCTCAGGATTGGGGATTCAATCTGGTGACCTGTGGTTTTGTGGTCGGTTACTCTGTCTCCTGGGCTATTGCCTTTTCTTCCCTGTCATTATGCTGATAGTTCTTATGATCTTTGTTTTCCTTTCATGGTTTGCTTCTCTCCAGGTGTTACCAATTCTCCTGTTATTGGTTGCCCTAACACATTCTTGGTTGGGTTATGTATGTTCACCCCTCAACTCTCTTCATCACTGGTACATCTCTATGTGGACTTGTTTCTGCGAGTTCCAGTCCTTTAGCTTAGGGTTTACATTTGAAGCAAACACCAGTTGAGTTTCTTTTATGAGTCAGTGTGTTTTCCTTCCCAGCCCCTAATCCTTTTACCTTATTTGAGGTTTTTTTTTCAGTTTATCTCACCCTTAGTTTCTGTTTGCACACCTTCCTCTCCTCTTGTAGACCTTGTCTAGTTGCCTCCCATCTAGACCTTCACGAGGCACGAGAAACCTCTCAACGGCCTTTTAAGAAGCCGGGTCTGAGGTGGTGCTTTTTTTTGTGTGGCTAGGGTCTTTCTGTTCAGGGACCAGTTGGATGCCGCCGCGCCTTCCCTTTTTCCATTTCCCATGTTTCTGAGTGATTTATGTTCATACTAAGTACAAAGATAGTCTTCCTTTGAATCATAGCTAAAGGAATGCC